>NC_141554.1:59552794-59704558 GCF_021556685.1 Rattus norvegicus
TCAGATGATATGATAGTATACTTAAGTGACCCCAAAAGTTCCACCAGAAAGCTCATAAACCTGAAAAACAACTTCAATAGAGTGGCCGGATATATAATTAACTCAAACATATCAGTAGCCTTCCTCTTCTTAAAAGGTAAACAGGCTGAGAAGGAAATTAGGGAAATGACACCCTTCGCAATATTCACAAATAAAATAAAATACCTCGTTGTGAACCTAACCAAGCAAGTATGTATGTCAAGAACCAAGGAAGAAGGATCTGTATGACAAGAATTTCAAGTCTCTGAGGAATGAAATTGAAGATTTCAGAAGATGGAAATATCTCCCATGCTCATAGATTGGCAGGATTAATATTGTAAAAATAGCCATCTTGGCAAAAACCAATCTGCAGATTCAATGCAATCCCCGTCAAAATTTCAACTTAGTTTTTCACAGATTTAGAAAGAGCACTTAGCAAATTCATTTGGAATAACAAAAAATCTAGGATATCGAAAACTATCCTCAACAATAAAAGAACTTCTGGGAGAAACACCATCCCTGACCTCAAGCAGTATTACAAAGCAATCATGATAAAAACTGTATGGTATTGGTACAGAGATAGACAGGTAGATTAATGGAATAGAATTGAAGACCTAGAAATGAAGCCACACAACTGTGGGCATTTGATCCGTGACAAAGGAATTAAAACCATCCAGTTGGAAAAGGATAGTTTTTTTCAGCAAACAGTGCTGTTTCACTTGGCAGTCAGAATGTAGAAAAATGCAAATTCATTCTTATTGACCTGTATAAAGGTCCAGTCCAAGTGGATCAAGGACCTCCACATGAAACCAGATACATTCAAAGTTATAGAAGAAAAACTGGGAAAGAACCTCGAACACATGGGCACTGGGGAAAATATCCCGAACAGAACATCTTATGCTCTAAGATCAAGAATTGACAAAAGTGACTTCATAAAATTGCAAAGTTTCTTTAAGGCAAAAGACACTGCCATTGGGACAAAAGAGCAAGCAGCAGATTGGGAAAAGAGGATTACCAATCCTACATCCAATCGAGGGCTAATATAAGTATGTACGAAGAACTCAAGAAGTTAGACCCCAGAGAATCAAATAACCCTATTAAAATATGGGGTATGGAGCTACACAATGAATTCTCAGCTGAGGAATACTGAATGGCTGAGAGGCACCTAAAGAAATGTTCGACATCCTTAGTCATCAGGGGAATCCAAATTAAAACAGCCCTGAGATTCCACCTCACACCAGTGAGAATGGCAAAGATCAAAAACTCAGGTGACAGCAGATGCTGGCAAGGATGTGGAGAAAGAGGAACACTCTTCCATTGTTGGTGGGATTGCAGACTGGTACAACCATTCTGAAAATCATACTGGAGGATACTCAGAAAATTGTACATAGTACTAACTGAGAACCTAGCTATTCCACTCCTGGGCATACACCCAAAAGATTCTCCAACATATAACAAGGACACATGTTCCTCTATGTTCAAAGCAGCCTTATTTATAATATCCAGAAACTGGAAAGAACCCAGATGTCCTTCAACAGAGGAGTGGATACAGAAAATGTGGTACATTTACACAACAGAGTACTACTCAGCTATTAAAAACAATAGCTTCATGAAATTCATAGCCAAATGGATGGAACTGTAAAATATCATTGTGAGTGATCACAAAAATCACACATTGTATGCACTCACTGATAATTGGATATTAGACTAAAAGCTCAGATTACCCAAATTACAATCATCTGACGACATGAAGCTCGAGAAGGACAACTAATGTGTGGATGCTTCAGTTCTTCTTATATAGGGGAACAAATATATTCATAGAGGGAGATATGGAGACAAAGTTTGTAGCAGAGACTAAAGGAATGGCCATTCAGTGCCTGCCCCTCCTGTGAATCCAGCCCATATATATATATATATATATATATATATATATATATATATATATATATATATATATCATACATATATCACACACACACACACACACACACACACACACACACACACACACACACACACAGAGCCACCAAATCCAGACAATATTGCTTATGCCAAGAAGTGCTTGCTGACAGGAGCCTGATATACCTGTCTGCTAAGAGGCTCAGCCAGAGCATGACAAATACAAAGGCGAGTGCTTGCAGCCAACCATTGTACTGAGAAGGGGTCCCCATTGGAGGAGTTAGAGAAAGGACTGAAGGAGCTAAAAGGGTTTGCAACCCCATAGGAACAACAATACCAACCAACTAGAGCTCCCAGGGACGAAACTATTTTCCAAAGGCTACAACATGGACAGATTCATGGCTCCAACTGCATATGTAGCAGAGGATGGCCCTGTTGGGCACCAATGAGGGGAGAAGCCCTTGGTCCTGCCGAGGCTGGGTCCCCAGTGTAGAGGGATGTCAGTGCAGAGAGGCAGGAAGGGGTGTATGGATGGGTGGGGGAACACCCTCATAGAAGAAGTGGGAGGGGGGATGGATTAGGGGATTTATGGAAGGGAAACTGGGAGAGGAGATAACATTTGAAATGTAAATTTAAAAAATCCAGTTAAAAACAAAAAGAAAAATAAAACCAGGGTCTAGGTTCAGAGCTGGGCTAGACCTCTACATTATATCTTTAGCCTTTGATCCTTTGAGACAGGGTCTAGCCAAATAGCTTAAGTTGGCTTTGACTGCACATTATGGCCAGTCTGACCCATACCTGTTAACTGTTGGGATTCCTATCCTGTTTGAATGATTTAAATTTTTTTGTGGACACTAATATAAGAAACAAATGCTGACATGTTTGAACATTAAAAATGCTTTTCTTAGCTTTTACTATTAGAAAAGAAAGATAAATGAAATATATAAAATACAAAATGAAATATATATAATATACTATCATATTTGTTACAGGATTGTGTAATTTTGGTTAATTCCATTCTTATTTTTATATGTTAATTACTTAGCTAAAAATACATAACTTAGTAATGATTTTATTCATGCATATTCTCTACATGAGGGGGCAATGTGGCACTAAATCTGTGTAAGTACAAAAATTCATTCCCATAAAAGTAAATATTAAATCATATTTTCCTCTTAGACTAAATCCTTTACTATTATTAGCTGTTACATTTTAGCATTTGTTACTAATTTACACACTATATTCTCTTTGAATTTAACGTTTTTCACATCTCCTTTTTGTGCTCTTGTTAATTTCAATTATCAGTCAATAAATCACAGACTTTGCTGTGAAAGCACTATGAAGAGATATTTCCCACTGTATACTTCATTTCTGGCTAAACTAAATTCTCTGGACTATATCCACACAGTTCTTCTTGAAGCTTTTCCCCCTCACATTATGATTGAATTGCTCAGTTCCCTTGAAATATGTAATTGTCACTTCTACTCTGTATCAGGACAGAAATGATCAATTGAGGATTGCTGAACTAAGTGTTTTGGCTTCTAGAAATTTCATTCTTCTTAGACAGAAACACATGCCAGCTTGGTTGATAACTGGAAGGCTGATCTAGATAGAAATGCTAGGACTTGGCTATATGTACCTATTACTAGATGATCTAAAAATTCAGGCTGCTGCAGCATGTTGCCTCCATGTCTCTTTAACAGAGAACAGTTACTGCAAATGAATGAAAACCGAGATGTTTTCAGAGTTTTATTTGAGAAAACAACTTCGTAAGTGATTTTGATTCCTTTTATTCATAACTAATTGAGCACAGTATTTACTCACCCTTATTACTATTTAGGTTCTGGAAATAAAGGTGTAAAGAAAACTTGGATAATAGAATGAAATAAATCACTTTAAAACTCCCAAAGATATGATATTTCTGTGGCAAAATTTAAATAATTTTGCTCCATACCTAAACATATCTTAACATATTTCTCTTGCCACCTCAATAATCAGTTTATTCACATGGTGTTGACAAAATATTTCAATGAAATAATCACATTTCTTAAATTACAGTGAACTTAAAAAAACAACAGTGTAATACACATGGTCCAGAAAATGAAATATGGTAGTTGTTCTATTGTGTTTGAATGAGTGAAATTATTAAGTAAGCCAAAGTGAAATATAACAAATGCAATGGGTAGATAAACAGAGACAGTTCAGATAGGGGGCTGGAGCGATGATTACTCCTCTTTCAGAGAACCTAAACTTCAGGTGGTTCACAATAGCCTGTAATCTAGCTCCAAGGAATCCGAGGCCACCAGCCTCCTTGGACATCTGTACTCAAATGTAGACTCCCTCGCATAATTAAAAAACATAAAAATGTATATTAGATATCAACTTGGGGACTCAAAACATCCTACAGAACTGAATGATGAAACCCCATTAATATACTTAGGTGGAGTTCCCAACACAGAGAGTCTTGTATAGAGCAGATTCCTCTTAGGTGAGACTTTCAAGTAAAAGAACAAATAACTGCAAAATGTGGCACTGTCAAAGAGGAGACATGCAAATATCTATCAAAAATGCACTTAAGAAGCCCCTTTTAAGGCAGCTGCCTTGCATTCCCAATAGAATCGTGGGCAGAGCAGAATGCTCCCTCATATGAGATTTATAAGTAAAAGAAGACAGATAACGATGACATTATCTATTTGGTGTCCACAAAATCCAACTGAACATGACTGGGAAGCTGAAGATGAACTTCAAAGATGAAGTTCCCAATAGAACTTTCTCTCCATGACTGAGTTCCCCATGGCAGAGCACCCATGGCTGAACTTCCAGGCTTTCTTTCTCAATAAAGGTACTTTTATATGATGGAATGACGTAGTAACATTTGTTGAAATTTGTTTACCTTCTAGGTATTCTCTAGGACACAGTTACTTTATATGTGGGCTGTTTTGCACTGTCCATCGCTAGGATGGGGGTGAGGAGAAAGCAGGAGCTTAGACAAGGGGTCATGGAGGATATTTTGAGACAAACATGTTTGGGGTAGATGTGGGAGGGAAGCAACCCTGCTTTCTCAGACAGCTTTTCAGTAGTCTTGAGCATCATATAATGATTTACCCAAATAAGTACATTCCATATAAATATTAAAATAGTTGGTTTGTTCAGTAAATTAACTTTGTTAGTAGATCTCATGACTGTGTATTTAGCAGTAGATAATTTGAGAGTTCGTTTGAAAAGAAGTGGAGGAAAATGTTCCTTGTACAAACACATCCCACACTAATCTACAATAATACAGGGAGATCTGAAAAGAAAGAAAAGAAGATCCATATGTATCCCATGTGCCCAGAAATAGAAAGCAGTTTTGTGGTTCTCTACCTTTGCCTACCTACCTCTTGGGCATAATGTTCAAACCTTGATTTTCCATATTTTGGAGTGTGACAAAGTCCAACGTGACAGAAACTCTTCAACTTTAAGTCAGAATCATGAGGTACTGGGGTGGGAGAATTCTGTTCATTAAGGATCTGTACTGTGAAAGCATACGTAACTCAGCTGATTTACATACTGCTCATCTTACTAGACAGCATGCCTTTTGTACTGCGACTTCATGCACTCATCATCATACCTAGGTTAGTTTTATTCATCAGCAATTTACTCTTGTTTTTTACTATACATCTTTATTTACATTAATTTTACAAAGTAGTATATTTGGCTGTGGCACTTTCACTCCTCACCACCTGTATCTTCTTCCCTTTCTCTAAGTGAATGCCATCTAATTTCTAACAATGTTGTCCAGTTTCTTTTTGTTTGCTTGTTTGATAGAATACACATGATCTTTCCCTGTAGCTATATAATCTCACTTAATATTATAATTTCCAGATCCATGTACTTTCTTTTTTTTCTTTATTAACCCATGTATTTTCTTAAAAGTTATTTCATGTTTTTATCTATTGTGCTTCTACCATACTTTCTTTGAACATTTTTCTATTAATGAGCACCAAGGCTGATTCTATATTGTGCATATTGTAAATAATAATACTATAATAAAAACAAGATAAGTATGTGGCACATCTGATGTAGCAGAAGGAAATGGCAGCTGTATTTTCAGTTTTTTAAACAATCTCCAAATTATTTTATAATGTGTATATTAATTTATGCTCTTATCAACAGAGTATAAAGGTTTATCTTATCCACAGTTCAGTAAGTACAGGTTTTTTCATTTAATCACAGCCATTTAGTTCCAATACTTTGACCTGGAAAATGTGTGTGTGTGTGTGTGTGTGTGTGTGTGTGTGTTTGTGTGTGTGTGTGTGTGTGTGTGTGTGTAATTAGTAACCTGTCAAACATTCAGATTGTTTGGAATTTTGGAGAATTCACTATAATTCACATTGATCTGTACTTTAGTAATAAAACATCTTGGGACTAATTCAACTCCTGTGTTCTGAAGGCCAAGAATCTGAGGTGCAAAGAGGCCCAATGCTTTGACAGCGAAAACAAAACAATTTCAAACTAGAATCTTCAGCAAATCTTTTCTGCTCAGCACTTTTTTATGTGCCCTTTGAAAAGTCTGTCAGGCAGTCTCTCCTCAAGGTGTGTACAATCTGCTACACAGTGAAAACTTGCAATTAAATCATCACAACACAGAGCAGAGAGCTGTTGCAGTGCAATCTGTTATAATCTAAAATTGTCACATTTTGATGTTAGGACGGATATCAGTTTGAAACATTCTTCTGATTTACCTTTCTTTGGGAAAAGTGAATCGAAAGTTTCCAGATAGCACAACAGTTGAGCAGCTAATCTGACTTGATAGTAGAGGTTGTCACTAAGGTTAGAATGTAATTAATATTTTGAGTCTTAAAAATTCATTTCCACAAATGAAGAACGTCCACTGAGTGGCACATTATTTGAATGTTTCTGGCACATTATGATGCTTAATGCATATCAGCTTAATTGAATTGAATTGACAAATGACAGAAGGAGGAAACCGGCAGGAGTTCTAATGGTCAGCAAAAATAAACTCCTAGACAAGCATTTATTCTCTGTATTTGCAAAGGTAGAATTTGATCTAGCTCTGAAAACAATTACTCACAAGGAAAAACATCAGCCTTTTTTTTTTTTTTACTGTCAAGAAAATAGCATATCTTGGGGACACTTTTCTTTTCCTTACACATATAAAAACATGTAAAACTCACTCAGGAACTGAAGCCACAGGAAAACAATACCATATTCAGCAGCAGTGATATGAAACACAGTATGATTTTAAATCATAATCATATTTTATCTACCCAAAGCACAATTATAATGGAACTGTTTCTTTCATGAACTATGCATCATATAGAACTTTGTATCATCCAAAAAATATTTTCGGGCATTCATTTTATTCTTTAGAATATTGTATCAAGTACATTAAAGCTAATATAGTCATTAAAATGATAATAGACCTCTTCGTTAATATGTCTCAGTTAACAAAATGGTTTTGTAAAAAAGTCGAATTTTAAAGTAATTCCATTTGCTTGCTGAACATCAGTTAGAGAAGCATTTAGAAGTCAATAACTAAACATTGTGTTCAAAATTAGTTGCTTATCTGTTACTAATCCTTTATTCAGCATTTTTTTCTTTCTTTTTTTATTCAAGGTAGGCTTTCTCTGTGTAACAGTCCTGGCTGTTTTGAAACTTGCTTCATAGATCTGACTAGGATTAAAAGATTGGGTCAGTGCAGGCCAACAGGAGCCGGATGTAGATCGCTCCTGAGAGACACAGCCAGAATACAGCAAATACAGAGGCGAATGCCAGCAGCAAACCACTGAACTGAGAATAGGTCCCCCGTTGAAGGAATCAGAGAAAGAACTGGAAGAGCTTGAAGGGGCTTGAGACCCCATATGTACAACAATGCCAAGCAACCAGAGCTTCCAGGGACTAAGCCACTACCTAAAGACTATACATGGACTGACCGTGGACACTGACCTCATAAGTAGCAATGAATATCCTAGTAAGAGCACCAGTGGAAGGGGAAGCCCTGGGTCCTGCTAAGACTGAACCCCCAGTGAACTAGATTGTTGGGGGGAGGGTGGCAATGGGGGTAGGATGGGGAAGGGAACACCCATAAAGATTGGGAGGGGGAGGGATTAGGGGGATGTTTGCCCGGAAACCGGGAAAGGGAATAACACTCGAAATGTATATAAGAAATACTCAAGTTAATTTAAAAAAAAAGATTGGATCATCATACTCAGCAATCTGGGTCTTTCTAATTTGTTTGCTACTGCATTTGAGGTATGGGGCAGTGAAAACTTGAATCCTTTCCCCTTACATATAGAAGCCAAAAATCCCAGTAACATGTCCAAGATTCCTGGTTCTTCCTGAGGTTCTTATAGAAGATGGAAATGCAAAGTACCTAGCATAAACATCCTTTTCTCTGTGTAACTATTGCCTCTATAGTCCCTAAAATATTATGGAGCATAATTAATGATTCCTGCACTAATCCTATCACAGAATAATCCTAAATAACTCCTATAATGAATTTAACTTAGTTCTCTTTCCCCTTTGTTACCTTTGTTTTGGTAGAGTAGGGAACATCATATACATGGACTTAATAATTCCTAATTGTGCTTATTGTTTGGATAAGTTGGATAAATTAACATAGTGTGGACTTAGTCATCTTATATGTAAAGGGTGACATGAATGAACTTCCCACATTGGTTCATGTGAAAATACAATAGGATAAATAGATTAAATAACTATATAGAGTAGATGCAAAATATATTGTAAGTGTACCTATCAATTTTGGAACATAGCACTTAGAATTATTTTATTTGTAAAATGACGAGTTAATATCTAAGTGTACAAACTGCTTTAGAATCTGAACTTAAAAATTATTCATACTTCATACAGTACTTTGCAGGGCAGGAGAAATGATTTGTCATTAAGAATTCAATCTGCAAACAAATTCTGAATAGCATTAAATATGTCTCACAATGTACCATGATTATAAAATGATTTGACTTTTAAGTATTAACTTCAAAAATTGGAGTTCCGACAACCTATGTATTCATATTCATAATTTAATTTGATAAGTATTTCTATCAATTGATTAACATAATAAGTATTAAATTAGAAAGAAAAGAGATGAGGGGAGATAGTTCAGTTGGTAAAGTGCTAGCTGCAGAAGTTTAAGCACCCTCATTTGGATCACCAGTACCCACGTAAAAAGCTGGTGGCAAAAGAATGTGGGTGCCAAGCCAGTGATGGGAAGGAATGGATAGAAAGGTCCCTGGAGCTTATTGTACAACTAAATCAACCATGAAGTGAGCTCCAGGTTCAATCAGAGATCTGCCTCAAAAAATAAGGTATAAAGTGAACAAGGAAGATACTCAACCTTCATCTTTGGCCTCTATATGCACACCTACTGGCACATTTACTTTTGAACATGCATGCATACATGCACACACACACACACACACACAGAGAGAGAGAGAGAGAGAGAGAGAGAGAGAGAGAGAGAGAGAGGAGAGAGAGAGAGAGAGAAATGAAGAGTTAGGTTTAGAATTATCCACAAGGATGCTTGTAAATGACAACACATTTCTGATTCATTTTGTTAAGTCTGATATTTGGGAAAGTTTTCTATAAAGTCAATTTAGGTTCATTATCTAAACCAGTAACAAAAATATTCATAGATGGTTAAGTACATCTGAGATAATTACACTGACCACATTTTACAGTGGGTCAGTTTTGAGTGAATTATTTTAAACCTAAAGGAATTGACAAATAGTTGCTGTACTTTTCCTAGCAAATAAGAAAATTTGGGTCATCCATAGAATTTGAGGAAACTCTGTTCACTTTGGCCTGGATTAATTAAATTATTATTTCTTATGATGGAACGGATAGAGTGGATATATAATGTCATGGCCAATGGAAAAGAAATGAATGGACAGAAGAAGACATCAACATATTACATGGGAAAGTCACTTAGGAGAAAAACAATGTTTTGTCATATAGCTAATATTCTGAGTTTGGTGTAATCTACCCTTTTTGTTACAACTGATAATGGTGGTAACTCACAGTAGCTATGGAGCCTTTGAAGCCTCAAGGATAAAAGAATAGAAAAACTATTAACTACAAAGACAACGAGAGCAGAATACAAGAACAACAACACATATACAATAACACTGTTTTACAAGCCATGTCAAATGATATTAATAATGTATTTACCAAAAACATATGTGCTAAGGAAAACCAAGAAACCCATCTGACTAGATTGGATTCTAATTACTACACTGAATTTGATACATTTGCTTACAGTGAAAATTAAGCAGCATGCATTCACTGAGTCAGTAAATCTTTCTTTTTTAAAATTTTATTTTTCTTGGATATTTTATGTATTTACATTTCAAATGTTATTCCATTTCCCTGATCTCTCCCATACTCTCTCCCTCAGACACCTGCTTTTATGAGGATGCTCCCACTCCCACCCACCCATTCCAACCTCAATGCCCTGGCATTACCCTACATTGGGGAAACAAGCTTTCACAGAGATTTGCAGCACCATAGGAAGAACTACAATATCAAACAACCAGTATGTCGTTCTAAAGCATCTCTTCTTTGTTTAAAACTGTTCTAGTTACTAGGGCAGAGACAGATAAGATTCCTGCTTTCAGGGACCAAATCTTTGTAAAAAAAAAACAAGAGATAAAATAAACACCAATACATTTCAAGTGCAATACAGATGGTAAGAAGTAACATTAAAATGATGCAGGTAGATGATGCAGGTACTGAGGATCCAGCTATACCTCTCTTGGGCATATACCCAAAAGATGCCCCAACATATAAAAAAGACACGTGCTCCACTATGTTCATTGCAGCCTTATTTATAATAGCCAGAAGCTGGAAAGAACCCAGATGCCCTTCAACAGAGTAATGGATTCAGAAAATGTGGTACATCTACACAATGGAATATTACTCAGCTATCAAAAACAACGACTTTATGAAATTCGTAGGCAAATGGCTGGAACTGGAAAATATCATCCTGAGTGAGCTAACCCAAACACAGAAAGACATACATGGTATGCACTCACTGATAAGTGGCTATTAGCCCAAATGCTTGAATTACCCTAAATGCCTAGAACAAATGAAACTCAAGACAGATGATCAAAATGTGAATGGTTCACTCCTTCTTTAAAAGGGGAACAAGAATACCCTTGGCAGGGAAGAGAGAGGCAAAGATTAAAACAGAGACTGAAGGAACACCCATTCAGAGTCTGCCCCACATGTGGCCCATGCATATACAGCCATCCAATTAGACAAGATGGATGAAGCAAAGAAGTGCAGACCCACAGGAGCCGGATGTAGATCGCACCCGAGAGACACAGCCAGAATACAGCAAACACAGAGGCGAATACCAGCAGCAAACCACTGAACTGAGAATAGGTCCCCCGTTGAAGGAATCAGAGAAAGAACTGGAAGAGCTTGAAGGGGCTCGAGACCCCTTATGAACAACAATGCCAAGCAACCAGAGCTTCCAGGGACTAAGCCACTACCTAAAGACTATACATGGACTGACCCTGGACTCTGACCTCATAGATAGCAATGAATATCCTAGTAAGAGCACCAGTGGAAGGGGAAGCCCTGGGTCCTGCTAAGACTGAACCCCCAGTGAACTAGACTGTTGGGGGGAGGGGGACAATGGGGGGAGGGTGGGCAGGGGAACACCGATAAGAAAGGGGAGGGGGGAGGGGGATGTTTGCCCGGAAACTGGGAAAGGGAATAACACTCGAAATGTATATAAGAAATACTCAAGTTAATAATAAAAAAAATTACATAAAAAATGATGCAGGTAAAAAGATAGAAAGTAACATGGGTGCTACTTAGGCAACTGTCAGAATAGAGTATTCTGAATGAAGATCGTTTGAGACAGAGGTTTGGGAAGGAAGTAGATGGGCTTTGTGAAGTTCTAGAGGAGCAAGCTAAGACCAAGAAAGAATCCACACAATATATTTGATGAATGTTAAAGAAGATTATCATAATTATATTAAAATAAGAACAGATTTTAAAGAAGTTCAGAGATAGTCATGAACAAATACACGCAGGACTTTTGAAAAAACAAACAAAAAACAAGAAAGGATTTTTATTCTCCACATTGTAGGAATGGTTTTGAGGGCTTTCTGAAGGTGAGAAACTATATTGTATTGCAGAACCAAAGCTCTCAGGCATCTTGATGTTTGAGTCTAGTAGGATTGTGAATGAAAATCAGAGAGTCAACAGGTAATCAGGCAGATAGGCAAGCAGCAGGATTTATAAACAGTACAGAAGGGCCATAGCAGTGGTGGCAATAATGGAAAGGTTTTTTTTCCACCTCTAAGTACTTATTTGGTAGATCTCAGACAATTTTCAGATAGATAAAATATGGGATGCAAGTGAGTCAACAAAAATTCTTCAGTTATGAACCTAAGCAAATATGTGACTACTATGTCATCAAATGATATAAAACATATAGTAAAGTTATGTTTAGGAGAATAGATATCAAGTGATACTTCTGTGTCTATGGGTGTATGTATGCATGTTGGATCTATAGCATGCCTATGTTCATGCAGGCCAGAGAAATGTTGGGTGTTCTCTTCTGTCACTCATTTCTGGTTCCCTTTGAGACAGGGTGTCTTCAAGAATCTGGAGATCCATTTTTTTAGCTTTTTTTTTTCTGTGATCCTGGCAGCCAACAGGCTTCAGCAGTTTTCTTTTCTCTCAGTGACTGAGTCCCTCTCAGTGACTGAATTAGGATATATATTGGACTGTACTCAGATTTTTTGTGGGTGCTGGGATCTGAACTCTATTCTTCATATTTGCACACCAAGTGCTCCTCAGCACCAAGCCATATTTCCCATGTTGAAGAAGTAAGTTTTTTTCTTTCTTTTCTTTTTTAACTTGAGTATTTCTTATTTACATTTCGATTGTAATTCCCTTTCCCGGTTTCCAGGCCAACATCCCCCTAACCCCTCCAACTCCCCTTCTATATGGGTGTTCCCCTCTGCATCCTCCCTCCATTACCACCCTTCCCCCAACAATCACGTTCACTGGGGGTTCAGTCTTGGCAGGGTCAAGGGCTTCCCCTTCCACTGGTGCCCTTACTAGGCTATTCATTGCTACCTATGAGGTCAGAGTCCAGGGTCAGTCCATGTATAGTCTTTGGGTAGTGGCTTAGTCCCTGGAAGCTCTGGTTGGTTGGCATTGTTGTTCATATGGGGTCTCGAGCCCCTTCGAGCTCTTCCAGACAATGGAATATTACTCAGCTATCAAAAACAATGACTTTATGAAATTCATAGGCAAATGGAGGGAACTGGAAAATATCATCCTGAGTGAGGTAACCCAATTACAGAAAAACACACATAGTATGCACTCATTGGATAAGTGGATATTAGCCCAAATGCTTGAATAACCCTAGATGCACAGAACACATGAAACTCAAGACAGATGATCAAAATGCAAATGCTTCACTCCTTATTTACAAGGGGAACAAGAAGTAAGTTTTTATAATTGAGTTCAGTCCCCTTTTGTATGCAAACCAATTTCATTATTTATTTATCACTATTTCTATTTCAAAAATGAGTTGCATGTGGGTAAGTGATTGTGGTTCTTAAGTCTTAGAAACTGATCCATTTCAGTTTCTTATTTCAGGCTAATTTTACTACCATTTGTTATTCTCTATTTTTCATAATGTCCAACTTATATTGTGTTATATTGTGTATATTGGCTGGACTAACCTAGATTCAGAGAAAATCCTACAGTTCATTCAAATGCCTGCTAAACCCCAGTTTTGTCCTTTGAATGAAAAATAAAAGAGTGACAGAAAGAGGGAGAAAAAGAGGGGGTCAGAGAAAGAGGCAGAGAGACAGAGAGAGAGAGAGACAGAGACAGAGACAGACAAAGAGAAGGTAGGGGGCATGGAGGTTAAATAGCAGACATCATGAGTAGATGTTCAGTAAATAAATTGTTTCAATGTTTTCAATTTCATTCTTAAAACTTAAAAATCTCAGTGGGGATTTTACATGACTATAGTTTGGATGAATTCTAACTGATTGCATATCTGATTGTAAGCATTTAAAGTAAACAGATGTGTGCACTCAAAGATAAAGTTAAAAATGGTGAGAAAAAGAAAACAATGCATGGTTATCTAGTGAAATTATGTCAAACCATAGAAAAAGGATGCTGATTGATATAACAGCAATAATCAAGAAGGTGAGCATGCCAATTACTGTTTTCATTTCTGTTGACAGGAAAAAATAAAACAAAAACAAAAAACCTAATCCTGAAGGTTACTAATTAGCTTTCTGGCACAATGAGTAATGCCAAGAAATTATATGTCCTGCAAGGGAAAGCATCTTCTGCAGCAATGGGAAATGATGCAAAATTATTATAGAATATTACCTTTTTCTATTAGCATATAAAAGGCTTTCATGGAAAATTAATAACATTTCATAAGTTTTTATGAAATGTTATTGAAAGAAAATTGTAGATCAGATGAATTGGCATCATGTTACCAACAAGAATCAATGCATTTAAAATTATTTGCTTTTCATGGAATAATATTATAAAACATTACAGTTCCATAGCATAACACATGGTGATTTAGTGACCTTCCAGATTATACTGAGTTGGTTTATTTATACTTATAGTTCTGTAGAAAATAGTTACATTTCTTGATTTTTTTTACTCACAACATAAAGTCTTGTATTACTAGTCAGGAGTAGTGCAAAGTGTTTTTACACAAAGAATGTTGCTAAATATCTTAGAACATTTAGGAATGTTCCTCCTCCAGGAATATCTGGCCCTTCAAGTGTTTGATACTTTTAAGATTAAACCTCATGCTGTACTACAGGGCAATAGTGATAAAAACTGCATGGTATTGGTACAGAGACAGACAGGTTGATCAATGGAATAGAATTGAAGATCCAGAAATAAAACCATACATTTATGGACACTTCATCTTTGATAAAGAAGTCAAAAGAAAGAATGGAAAGAAAGCATCTTCAATAAATGGTGCTTGTCTAATTGACTGTATGTCTGTAGAAAAATGAAAATAGACCCATATTTGTCATCTTGTACAAAGCTCAAGTCCAAGTGGATCAAGGAACGCAACATAAAATCAAATATACTCAATCTAATAGAAGAGAAAGTGGGGAAGAGCCTTGAACTCATTTGCACAGGGGAAATTTCCTAAACAGAACTCCAATGACTCAGGCTCTGAGATCAAGAATTGATACATGGGACCTCATGAAATGGAAAGCCTCTGTAAGGCAAAGGGCATAGTCAATAGGACAAATCTAAACATTGGGAAAAATATCCAAAATATATAAAGAACTCAAGAAACTAATCACCAAAAACCCAACCAACCCAAATATAAAATGGGGTATAGAACTAAACTGAGAATTCACAACAGAGGAACCTAGAATGGCTGAGAAGCACATAAAGAAATGTTCAAAGTCCTTACTGATCAGAGATATGCAAATCAAAACGACCCTGAGATTACACCTTGCAACTCAGAATGGCTAAGATCAAAACCTCATGTGGCAGCACATGTTAGTGATGTGCAAGAATATGGAGAAAGAGGAACACTCCTCCATTGCTGGTGGGATTGCAAACTGGTACAACCATTCTGGAAATCAGTCTGGAGGTTCTTCAGAAAATTGGAAATAGATCTACCTGAAGACCCAACTATATCACTCTTGGGAATATGCCCAAAAGGTGCCCCACTAGACCACAGGGCCACATGTTTTAGTATATTTACAGCAGCCTTGTTTGTGATAGCCAGAAGCTGGAAACAACCTAGATGTCCCACAACAGAACAACGGATACAGAAAATATGGTTCATTTACGCAATGGAATACAGTTGTTAAGAATGAGGACATCTTGAGTTTTGCAGGCAAATGGATGGAACTAGAGAAGATCATCCTGAGTGAGATAACTCAGACCCAAATGGACATGCATGTTATGTACTCACTAATAAGTGGGTATTAGCCAAAAAATGGAGTAGAGAACACCCAAGATACAGTTCAGAGAACTCAAAAAAGTCAACAAGCTGTAGTGCGCAAGTGAGGACACCTCAATTCCACTTGGGAGGGAGAAGAAATCAATCATAACGGGGGAGGGAGGGGCCTGAGTGTGAAAAGGGACAGGGAGGGGATGAGGGGAACATGATATTGGTATTGGGTTGGGGAAACAGGACCTAAGCCCTGAGGGTCAGCAGAATGAATGGAAACAGGCAACCTCAGGAGGTAGGAGATGGAGAGACTCTCCAGAATGTACCAGAGACCTGGTAGGTGACAGATCAAGGACTTAAGGAGAAGGGGACCCTACAGTGGGGAGAGAGAACTTGTAGAGTCCACCTCCTCTAGAAAGACAGGGCATCGAGTGAGGGATGAAATTGCCATCCCACAGTCAAAACTCTGACCCATAATTGTTCCGGTCTGATAGAACTGCAGGGACAAAAATGGAGAAGAGCCTGAGGAAAAGGAGGTCCAGCGACAGGCCCAAAGTGGGATCCAGCTCAAGGGGAGTCCCAAGACCTGACACTATTACTGAGGATATGGAGCCCTCACAAAAAGGGATCTGTCATGACTGCTCTCCAATAGACCCAACAAGCAGCTGAAAAAGTCAGATAAAGATATTTATACCCAAGTAATAGACAGAAGCCACTGATCCATGTGGTTGAATTAGGGAAAAGCTGGAGGAAGCTGAGGAGGAAGGCAACCCTGTAGGAGGACCAGCAGTCTCAGTTAACCTGGACTCCTGAGGTCTCTCAAACACTGTACCACCAAACAGGCAGCATACACGAGCTGATATGAGGCTTCCAACACTTAATCTAGCAGAGGACTGCCATGTCTGGGTTCTGTCAGAGAAGATGCACCTAACCCTTAAAAGACTGGAGGCCCCAGGGTGTGGGGAGGTCTGGGGGATGAGGAATGGGGGATGGGGACATCCTCGTGGAGACAGAGGTGTGTGAGGAGATATGGGATGTGGAACAGTCATTGGGTAGACCAGGAATGGGATAAAATCTGGAGTGTAAAAAAAGATTAAACAAAATTTAAAAAGTAAAGTGTGATAGCTTTGTAATAAAAGTGGTTTTATTACCTATATTACAAGCCTGAATTATATAAAGATTACAATTATCTGGTAGACAGAAATCTACCAACAACACAGACTGAAAACACAATTCACCTGGACCTTCAACTTGGGCTGCCAGCATAGGCCACACTCAAAAGTCATCTCTGAAACCCTTTATGGGCTCAGCATGAAGAAAGTTAAGTACTGGTAAGTATACAGTGGATACATGAAAAAAAAGTAGGATGAATTATTTAATAAGTCGACTAAAGATTGAGTAATCTACTATCCTATCTTGAAACCCCATAAAGCAATAACCACTGCAATGTCCTTATGTCCACACCCAATAAACTAAAAACAAGAAGTTCCTTCTTAAGCCTCAAATAAGCTTTAAATACAGTGAAATGCTCTGTTCCAAAACTTTAGAAATAACTGTTGCAATTATTTTCATTGACTAAGTTATTTGTTTGCTTTACATGCTAATTACAGCTTTACCCTCTCCTCCCAGTCACTCTCTCTTACCTCCCACCACCCAATCTACTCTTCCACCCCTTCTCCCTAGTAAAGGGGAGGACTCACATAGATTATCAATTATATATATATATATATATATATATATATATATATATATATATATATATATATATGTATCCTGGAACTCACTTTGTAGATCAGACTGGTCTCCAACTCACAGAGATCTGCCTGCCTCTGCCTTCCAAGTGATGGGATTAAATGGGTATAGCACCACCACTCCAGAATATTTTTAAAACATATTTTATTTCTTTTTATGGTATGAATATTTTGCCTTGCATGTATATTTTTTCTGTGTGTGCCTGTGTGTGTGTGTGTGTGTGTGTGTGTGTGTGTGTGTGTGTGTGTGTGTGTGTTCGGTTTCTGTGGGAGTCAGAAGAGGGTATCAGATCCTCTGGAATACGAGTTTCAGGCTGCTGTGGGGCACTCTGTTGGTACTGTGTATCAAAACCAGGTCCTCTGTAAAAGCAGAGCCATTTCTCCAGCCCCCTAATCAGAGAATTTTAGTGACTGTGGAACTTGATCATGACATATAATTTGAACCTCAATTATAGTGGGTCCTCTTTGAAAGGTAAGCACTCTAGAAACATTGCTCTAAGAAAGAGAATGAACCTTGATAACCTTGCTTTTTTTATGAATATAGGCCAAATTTTTGAAAACAGGTTTGTAACATTTCCACAGTAATATTAGAGACATCCTTTGAATGATATCACAGGGTAGCCCAGTTCCTGTAAAAGTAACCCCTTTTCATAATTATAGATAATTAAATTTAAACAGAATATCAACTGCACATTACATTTAAGAATTAAATGAGCGGCTTGTTTCTTTATTGACAATAGTAGTTTATTTGTCAAATATTTACAATTGTACTTGCATTAAATTTTAACCTCTAATCATAATATTTGACTAGGAGATTCAAAAGGTATTTGTGATAGTATATGAACTTGTTCTTATATATGCTGTAAATACTAATAAAACAGCAATGTAAATATTCTGCATTAACTTGTAGGCTTATTGTGGGTTTTTATATTACTGCCTACAGAAATTTATCTCTAACCTTCCTCCCTTCCATTTTTTTTCTAGTTACATTTCAGATGATGTGACAATCACCATGATAAAAAGTATCTTAAGGGAGAAAGATCTTAGTTGTTTTACAATTCCATGTTACAGTCCATTATTGTGGGCCAAGTAGGACAGGAACCAAAACCTTCAAATCCAGAGTGAACAGCAGAGAGAGTACAAACACTTTAATCCTTGAATTCAGATATCTTTCTTCTTTCTTATACTATTCATTACCCCCCCACACACACACCTGAAGAATGGTGCTATACTGGATGTGTTGGATCTTCCTGTATCAATTAGCTATCAATTTTCTGGGAGGTATTCTCATTGTCTTACCTGATCTAGATAATTCTTAATTAAAGTTCTCTTCTGTGGTTGGTGGTTCAGTCTCTGAGAGCCCCAAGGGTCCAGGTTGTTTAACTCTGTTAGTCTTTCTGTGGAGTTCCTAACCCCTTTGGGGCCCTCAACCTTAACCCCAACTCTTCCATAAGAGTCCCCAAGCTCCATCCACTGTTTGGCTTTGGGTGTCTGCATCTGTCTGAGTCAGCTGTTGGGTGGAGCCTCTTAGAAGACAGCCTTGCCAGACTCCTGTCTGCAAGCGTAACAGAGCATCATTAATAATGTTAGGGATTGGTGCTTAACTATGGGATGAGTCTCAAGCTGGGCAGGTTATTGGTTGACCATTCCCGCAGTTTCTGCATTTCTTGTAGACAGGCTAAATTTTAGCTTGAACGTTTTCTAGGTGGCTTGGTGTCCCTATCACTCCACTGGGGTCGCTGCCTGAATAGAAGTAGCAGCATACTAGGGCTAGAACTAGGCCTCCTACTCATATATAACAGATATGCAGCTTGGTGTTCATGTGGGTCCTGAACAACTGGAGCTGGGGCTATACCAAAAGCTGTTGCCTGTATATGGGATATATTCTAGCTGAGCTTCCTTGTCTGGTTTCACTGGGGGAGGTTGTGCCTACCCTCACAAAGACTTGATGTGCCAGGGTTGGGGAATATCCAGGTGACCCCACCCTCTCAGAGGAGAAGGGGAATGGGGAAATGGGGAAGGATTATGGGAGAGGGAGACAGGGGCAGTAAGTGGGATGTAAAGTGAATAAAAAGATAAAAAAGATTTTCATCCTGGGTAATGCTAGTTGCTGCAGGTTGAAACTTAAAGGTAACCAACACATCATGCCCAACTTTTTTCTAACTAAGCATCCAACCATTATTTCCATTAACTATTACTTGCGTCCTATATCATAAAGTAAAACTTAAGAAAATGTTTTCCTGTTATATTAAATGAAAGAAACAAGCCAAATTTTACAATTATTTGTTGCTACACAAACAGAACAACTGTAACTTCTTTGCCACCCTAAGACTGCCATTTAATTCATTGCTATCATTCATCTAACTAATATAATTCGAGAATATATATTTAAAAGATAACTTAGGGAACCATCCAGTTAGCACTTAGGGAAAAAGCACTGCTCAATGAGCTGAATTTGAAGCTCCAAATACACATACAGTTGGCAGGAGGAATTTCATTTCATGAAATTGTCCTCTAACTAAACATATATGCTATAGCATATGCCCCCTCCCACATCATAAACACACACAAAAAACATACCAATGTATATAAAGAAATATTTAACAAACAACTTCTCATTTCAAACTCTTCCAACTTTTTATTGTTTCATAAAATAAAAGTTGATCACAAGTTATCAAAATACAATTATTACTAAATATCAGGAAAAAAACCCAAGCCAAATCAGGAACAAAATATCCAGAAAGAACAAAAAAAATGTACATATTAATCAATTAAATCAGGTACTCTTTAAACACAACTTACTATTCTGATATAATTATGTTTCAAATACTGTTATATTACCCTTGCTATCAACATGTAGCCAAGCATTACTGCCAAATTTTACCTAAAACTTTGACAATTACTAAAGCTGAGTAAGGTGTGTTTTATCTTTACTGTTCTCAATTTTTGTCTATTTAGATTGAAATTATGCTTTAAAATAGTTATTTAATAAAAAAGAAATCTGAGACTACTTTAAATTTGGAAAATTTCTGTGTTCTCTATGTTCCCCACCTCTACATTTCTATATTTACCTATTTCTATACACTAAAGTATAACATAAATTAAGAGTCAAGTTTATAACAGGAAATATCTTAACATTTCTAGATTTATTTTTTTAATATTTTTATTGGATATTTTATGTATTTACATTTCAAATGTTATCCCACTTTCCCTAATCTCCCATCCCCCCCTCACCTCTCCCTGCTCTATGAAGACGCTCCCACTCCCACCCATTCCCACCCACTTATTCCCACCCACACACTCCCAACTCATTGCCCTGGAATTTCCCTACACTGGAGAAATGAGCTTTCACAGGACCAAGAACATCTCCTCCCATCGATGCCAGACAATGTCATCTTCTGCTACATTTGTGGCTGGATCCATGAGTCCACCATATGTACTCTTTGGTTGATGTTTTAGTCCTGGAAGCTCTGGGGGATATAGTTGGTTGATATTGTTCTTTCTATTGGGTTGCAAACAGCTTCAGCTCCTAAAGTCCTTTCTGTAACTCCTCCATTGGGGTTCCCAGTGCTCAGTGTGATGGTTAGTTACAAGCATCCTCATCTGTATCAGTAGGGCTCTAGCACAGCCTCTCAGGAGACATCCATATCAGGCACCTGTCAGCAAGCACTTCGTGGCATCAGCAATAGTGACTGGGTTTGGTGGCTGCTTATAGGGTGGATTCCCATGTGGGACAGTCTCTAGAGGACCATCTCTTCAGTCCTTGGCCTACTCTTTGTTTTTGTATTTCCTCCCGTGAGTATTTTATTCTTCCTTCTGAGAAGACTGAAGCATCTACATTTTGGTCTTCCTTCTTCTTGAGCTTCATATATATAGTCTGTGAATTTTTTCTTGTGTATTCCAAGATTTTGGGCTAATATTCACTTATCAGTGAGTGTATACCATGTGTGTTCTTTTGTGATTAGGTTAACTCACACAAGATGATATTTTCTAGTTCCATCCATTTGCCTATGAATTTCATGTAGTCATTGTTTTTAATAGCTGAGTAGTGCTACATCGTGTAGATGTACCACATTTTCTGTATCCATTCCTCAGTTGAAGAACATCTAGTTCTTTCCAGGTTCTGTCTATTATAAATAAGGCTGCTAGGAAGATAGTGGAGCATGTGTCTTTGTTATATGTTGGAGCATCTTTTGGGTATATGCCCAGAAGTGACATAGCTAGGTCCTCAGGTAGTACTATGTCCAGTTTTCTGAGGAACCTCCAGACTTATGTTCAGAGTGATTGCATCAGCTTGCAATTCCACCAATTCCTATTTCTCCACATCCACTCCACCATCTGCTGCCCCCTGAGTTTTTGATCTTAGCCATTCTGACTGGTGTGAAGTGACATCTCAGGGTTGTTTTGATTTCCATTTCCCTGATGATTAAGGATGTAGAATATTTCTTTAGGTGCTTCTCAGCCATTTGGTATTCCTCAGTTGAGAATTCTTTGCTTAGCTCGGTACCTCATTTTTAATAGGATTATTTGATTCTCTGAATTCTTACTCCTTGAATTCTTTGTATATTTTAGTTATTAGCCCTCTATTGGATGTAGGATTGGTAAAGGCCTTTTCCAAATCTGCTGGTTGCCATTTTGTCCTATTGACAGTGTCCTTAGCCTTACAGAACCTTTGAAGTTTTTATGAGGTCCCATTTGTTGATTCTTTTTCTTAGCACATAGACCACTGGTTTTCTGTTCAGTAAAACTTCCCCTGTGCTTCTGTGTTTAAGGCTTTTCCCAATTTCTTTTCTATAAGTTTCAGTGTTTTTGGTTTCATGTGGAGGTCTTTGAGCCACTTGGACTTGAGATTTATACAAAGAGATAAGAATGGGTCAATTTACATTCTTCTTCAGGGTGATCTCCAGTTGAATAAGCACCATTTGTTGAAAATGCTGTCTTTTTTCCCACTGGATGGTTATAAATCCTTTGTCAAACATCAAGTGACCATAGCTGTGTGGCTTCATTTCTGTGTCTTCAATTCTATTCCATTGATCTATCTGCCTGTCTCTGTACCAATACCATATAGTCTTTATCACTATTGCTCTGCAATACTGCTTGAGGTCACAGAAGATGATTCTTCTTTTTTTGTTGAGAATATTTTTTACTATCATGGGTTTTTGGTTATTCCAAATGCATTTACGAATTGCTCTTTCTAACTCTATGAATAACTGTTGGAATTTTGATGGGGATTGGATTGCATTGAATCTATAGCTTGCTTTCGATAAGACGGCCATTTTTACTATATTAATCCTGCCAATCCATGAGCATGGGAGATCTTTCCATCTACTGAGATCCTTTCCAATTTCTTTTTTCAGACACTTGAAGTTATTATCATACAGATTGTCACTTGCTTGGTTAGAGTCACATTGAGGTATTCTACATTATTTGTGACTATTGTGAAGGGTATCATTTCGCTAATTTCTTTCTCAGCTTGTCTATCCTTTGAGAGGGGAAGGGTACTTATTTCTTGGAATTAATTTTATATTCAGCCATATTGCTGAAGTTGATTATCAGGTTTAGGAGTTCTCTGGGGTCCCTTAAGTATATTCATCCGCAAATAGTGGTATTTGGGCTTCTTCCTTTCCAATTTGAATCCCTTTGACCTTCTTTTGGTGTCTAATTGCTCTGGCTAGGACTTCAAGTACTATATTGAATAAGTAGGGAGAGAGTGGGCAGACTTGTGTATTCCCTGATTTTAGTTGTATTACTTCAAGTTTCTCTCCAGGTAGTTTAATGTTGGCTACTGGTTTTCTGTATATTGCTTTTTTATGTTTAGGTACGGGTTTTGAATTCTTGATTTTCCATGACTTTTATCATGAATGGGTGTTGAATTTTGTCAAACGCTTTCTCAGCATCTAATGAGATGATTATGTGATGTTTTTCTTTGAATTTGCTTATATAGTGGATTATGTTGATGGATTTCCATATATATTGAACCATCCCTGTATCTCTGGGATGAAGACTATTTGATCATGGTGAATGATCTTTTTGATATGTTCTTAGATTTGGTTTGTGAGAATTTTATTGAGCATTTTTGCACTGATATTCATCAAATTGGTCTGAAATTCCCATTTTCTGTAGGTTCTTTGTGTGGCTTACGTATAAGTGTAATTGTGACTTCATAGAATGAATTGGGTAGTGTTCCTTCTGTTTCTATTTGTGGAATAGTTTTAAGAGTATTGGTATTAAGTCTTCTTTGAAGGCCTGATAGAATTATGCACTAAACCCATCCTGTTATGGCCCTTTTTTGGTTGGGAGACTATTAATGACTACTTCTATTTCTTTAGGGGTTTTGGAACTGTTTAGATGGTTTATCTGATTTTAACTTAACTTTGGTACCTGGTATCTGTCTAGAAAATTATCAGTTTCCTCCAGATATTCCAATTTTGTTGAATACAGTCTTTTGTAATAGGATCTGATAATTTTTTTGAGTTTGGTTTCTGTTCCTTAGGTTCTTGTGCTTGTCTATCAACTTCTGGTTATCTCTGATGTTAATTGGTCTTGTTGTCTCTGACTGGAACTTGTCCCTCCTGTGGGTCTGTGAGCCTGTTGTCTTATGAGTGAGAGCACTCCTCGGAAACCAGCTCTGTCTTGGATGGTTTGGGGTCTGGAGGGTTGTGGGACAGCCATAACTATGGACACAGATGGCGACCAGAAGGATAGGGTCATGAGAATCTTACCTGGGATTCCTACTATCTATTACTCACTCCTCCAGGAGCAAGTTGTTTGGAGAGATGTCAGATTATGTGAGAAGAAAAGGTAAATTCATAGTAGGGCTTATGATTTAGTTTCCATGAAGTCATTAACCGTGATGGAATGAGACTAGGCTGTTTTAGAGTTATCCACTCTATTGTAAGTAACACCTTGTCCATGCTTTGCAAGAGTGCTAAATAAACTATTGTTATTACCAAGTTAGATTTTTATAAGATCTTATGTAAGTCTGTTTTTGTTGTCCATCTTGGGTGAGACAGTCCTTTGAGTCCCCTTTAGGAATAGATAAGTATAGTGATTGATCAGTGCCATAGTCTGAGTTACTATTTACTGTGCTAAACAGTGGCTTTTCAGCTGTGCCTCACCCTGAGAAACTAGGTTAATAAACAACTGCATTTTGATGATGAAGGATGTTTGCATTCTTGGGCGAACAAACAGAGAACAACATTTCTCTAATACCACACACAAAGCACAAACTAATAAATGGCATTCCTTGGAGTAAAAAGAGTTCCATCCTATAATGTTATACTCTACAGTATAAATTAAGACTGGATAAATCCATGAGCATAATAAAATCATATCAGGAAAACTATGCCCTGAAAGTTATCTGACAGAGCAAATGGAAAATAATCGTAACTCTCACACCTAGACCCCGCAGAGTGGCAGGCCCCGAACACTACAATGATATAATCTCATCAGTAATTTTTCATCTGATATTCAGTGTGTGCAAATGAGTATGTATGTATGCCTGTAAAAAAGATAAGATGTTCTGGGGTTTTGGCTTGGCTGGATCCACAGATGACGACCTAGCTTATTCCTTTACCTGTTCACCCAACTAGACCTGTTCTTCCCTCAACCTGCTTCTGCCCTTTTCCTGGAAGCTGCTGTCAATTCTGCATCTTAGCTTTCAACCTTTACTTTTCCATGGCCTCAGCATTAGCTTCTTCCATAAAGATAGCTTTGAACTCTTTTATTTTTTATCAATACAGACTATATATGCATTTCTATCAACTCAGTTCTGAAATCTCTTAAATTCCATTATAACATCTTTAACTTATATTCATTCACTAAATCACACAAGCGCGCTTGCGTGTGTGTATGCACCCACCCACCCACACACACACAGACACACACACTCACACACACACGCACACACACAAACACACACTATGTACTATGTTGTATGAGAGTTTATATTAGTAATTAAGATTGGAATACCAAATAATCAGCCAGATGCCAGTCTGATAATTTACTACAATTGAAGTCACTACAACTTGTGAATTTTTTGTTATTCAATAAAATCTGGCATTGCAAAAATACACAAATACATTCCTTGTTTCTTATATAGTTTCCTGAACATCAACACAACAGGTAAGACAGAAGAGGACAGTAGACAGGAGTCAAGACTTGGATACCAGTAGGTTAAGCAAGGAAACCACAAAGCTATCTCAAGTGGACAAAAGGTTGATGATTTCTGTACTCCTTCATTAGACCTTTTTGTCTCCTGTGTGTGCCATGGAAAGAACAAAGTCTTTAAGATTAAGAATCCCTGAATTCTATTCTTAGCTTTCTTTCATTCTAGAATTGATTTAGGCAAGTTTATTCATCTGTTATAATTATAGTTTCCTTATTTGAAAGAGAATATAAAATATATCTCTTGAAAATAATATGTCGAAGGCTTGCTCTGAAGTTTGAGTGAGATTCTCAGTAACAGTAAGTGATATTATGCCTACAATTATACAGGAGTATAATAATACCAGTGTCCGGGATTTTAATTTCTTCAGAATCCAAGCTAAATTATCTTGAGAAAAAGGGTGGGGAATGTAATTATAGAAAAAAAGGAACAACATAATAAATAAACTGAGCTGAACAGAGGCCATGGGCAAAGGTTAATGAGGCAATGGTACATACTTGATCAGAGTCATCTTGAGAAATATGAGTGAATAGGCATCACCACAAACACTTTATTAAGAGAATTAACAGACATAAGAATCATGAGGTAGAGGCCAAATACTTGTTTTCTCTTAGGATTAATTTATGCATGAGCAATAGCTTGTCTAACATGCTTTTTCTCCTTGTAAGGTGACATTAGGTTGTAAATTTTGACTCACAAATCTTTAGACTACATAATGCTCTTACTTGGATTAAACGATGCTTCAAAAACAATGGCTGCAAGCAAAAGATAATTCCATAAAGACTAACCTAGCCTGACAGCATTACTAAACACAGAAAACTGGCCTCCTCACAGATTGTCAGATCCTTGAAGACAGAGATGTGGGCAGTAAACAACACATAGTCTGTGGGACTCAAAGGGAAATTACTAGATGGCTCCAGGCTTTATTAGAGGAACAATACAGGTGCCAGATTAACGTGTACTCAGTAAAGAAAGGCCTGCAGGTGGGACTTTGAAGTCACTTCCAGGCCACAGCACTACTGTTTGCCATATCATCAAACAAAAAGAAGACAACTAGAGGGCAAGTGAACACAGCTAGTGTCAGTTGGCAATGGCAGCCACATTAGGAAATGAGGTTTCCTTTGATGATTTTACTCTCAAGTTGGTGGCCTATCAATTTAATTTAATTCCTGCCTGCTGGTCCCATTATGGGTTGTTAACACCTCAAATTAATATTTCCTGAGCTTGAGAAGTTGCAAAATTGGACTTATTTTAAATTGTTGGTCCCTGGTAGGTTATATAGTTTGAAACTAGGTTCAGAAAAACTAACTACAATGGAAAACTTAGTAATCACATATTTTCAGTGGATTCATTCTTGTAAAGAACACCTAGAACATTTCCATGTCTGCAGATGGAGTTCTATTTAGCTTTACTTGACCAGAGTTATTGGTAATATTTGCAATGGTACATACTATAAATTAGTGTATTTGTAGGACACCTTGAGCTAAACAATATTGTAGTGAGAGGTGATTAGCCTCATATCTCTTGCTATATTTGAGAGCTTAGAGGAAATAATCATCTTAACATATTTAAATTTGAGGAGGAGTACAATTTTTGCTAATGCATGTCAGACAGGAAGCTGTGTCTTCATTGATATCCAATTCAGTGACATTATCAAAGTATACCAGCTTGGCCTCCTGAAAATCAGTTGTCAATCAGATTTGTATTTCTAATTTAAATGCCAGATAATTTAACAAAAATATAATTGGACAAGGCAAAAACCTTGTAATAATGGAGTAAGTAACAGAGGCAAAGCTTTCTCAGAGTGTCATAGCAAACACTAATATTTTATTCTGTGGTTGCTATTTTGAAAATAGCAGAAAACTCATTGACAATGTTAGAAAAAAGAAGACAACTTCTCAGGCTAGGTATGGTAGCTTGTGCCTTTAATCTTACTACTGAGAGGCAAAAGCAGGTGGATGTTTGTGGGTTTAAATCAACCTGGTCTACTTACCAAGTTCCTGGCCATTCAAGGCTCTATAGTAAGATCCTTTCTAAAGGAGAAAAAGAATTTTATGTTTGAAAACTAATTGAATAATAAAGTGAATGTTAAAAATATTAGACCGAAGAAGAGTAAGCCGTTTCATTCATCTTTGAAATAACCAGACAGAGCAGAATAGGAAAGGGAGTGTTTGTTGGGAGGCCATCCAAAGAATGAAAGCATGGTAAGACCCGCTTTTCAATTATAGGAATAATGACTACTCAAGTTAGAGATGAAGAAAGGAGTTGCACTAAGAGTGGATTTTCAGAGGCTTTTCCATTGAAGAACTAATGACATCACAGAACTGTCATGAAAATAGAAAAAATATTCAGCTATCCTAAGCACTATTTTAGAACTGATGAAAGGAACAACCAAGAAAATATTTATACTTTCTACAAATGTTTATTGGGGACTTCTGTGCACAATACACCGTTTTCAGTACTGGAAAACTGGTAGTAACCAGAAGAAAGTATGCAAAAGGAAGTAATAATTAGAGCAGAGGAGATGATCTGAGGAAAGTACAGGAAGACAACGCTAGAAAAATTTCAAAAACATGGATTGCTTATAGATTTTTAGATTTGGTATGGACTTTGACATTGAAAGTCTTTAATCACTTATACACAGATGACAATGTGATATAATTTATGCTAGGGTTTATTGTGGGTTCGATGCTACAATTGCTGAAAGAAAGTATAGTGAAAGTATAGTATGGGGATAAAAGAAGCAAGTTGTCATATTTGGAGACAATAGTTGAAATATAATTTGCATTTGGATAGGTTTCAGGTGGCAGCACAGAAAAAAACTAGCTAGTAAATGTGTTTTCAAGGTAATGTCCTTGAAATGTGAGCTACAAGGCAGAGTAGGAATTAAGGATACCTATAAAGGTTGGGCTGGATCCATCACAGTATGTAAGTTGCCATTTACTGTGATGACAAGATGGTTAAAGTGACAATCAGAGGCTCATAAGGAGGGGAAGATGAGGAGTTTGGATTTATTCATGTTAAACTGGATATATCTCAGAGAAATTAAAGCAGAGCTATTTGGTAAGCAGCTGGATATATGAGTCTGGGATGTAGCAATGACATCAGGACCAGAGATATAAATTTGGGATTCATTAGCTTTGCAGAGAATATTTAAAGCCATGGACTAGATGAGATCACTGGGGAGTGTGGGCCCCAGTCTGGGCTTGAACTTTCCTCCACTCAAATGCTGACAAAGCCACAAACAAATCAGAGAAATGGCAGCCATTATTGCTCAGCTGCCACACTGCAATGCCTGACAGCTGTGATGCCCCTGGGTAAACACCCAAAGTAGTTAGTACTTATCATAGCACTTATTTAAACACACAGACAGACAGACAGACAGACAGACAGACAGACAGACACACACACACACACGCACACGGGACTCAATCATTCTGAGACAGTGAAATGCACAGCAAGTCAGCATTCCACATGAGTAAAATATTGCCTGTGTTCTGTGTTATCTGATAGTGCAACACCAACCATCACACCAGCTGTACCGGCACTGATGCCTAATCAGCTTCATTTCCCTTCATTGAATAACTGGACGACCGGAGGTCAAGAGGGAAAAGGAATCAGGGGCTGAGCAGGATTTAAAAATCATTCTGCTATCTGAATGTCTAGCAGTGTGTTCATGCAAGCCCACAAAATACCAAACACAAGGAATGTGGCTTTTGCTTCTAAACCCTGGCCACCTTTGATGCAAAACTTAAAATTTTGGAATAAAGTACTTAAATAGTACTTAAAAACTACTTAAAATAGCATTTAAAAGTACTTAGCTTGTTGAATTTCTTTTAACGGGCAGTTTTGACAACAAGAACAAGTAGCTAAACTGTCATGCTATGCTATGGTGGGGCTAATGTGAATGAAAGCAACATTTGTTTTCTCATCTACAAGTACATGTGACCTGCTTCATGCTTGCAAATCGGCAAGTGTTCCCCAATGCTGTTCCTCCATTTTATAACTATGAAAGCCTCAAAACCATGCAGAGATTGTGTATCACAACCAGTGATAGTTTTTTTTTAAAGAAGCCATGACCATCAATGCTATTTTCAGCACTTCAGTTGTTTGAAAGTATACAGAACTCTCAAGTGCCAAGATAGCTTATTAGATCTAATAGTAAAACCCGCCACAGTGTGAAGGGCCTACCAAAAAAATACACTGAGGCCAGCAAGAGAGCTCAGTGGCTAAAGAATGTCACTCAAGTTGGAAGACATGAATTTGATCCCTAGAACCCATGAGGAAGGAGAAAATTACCTTTAGAAAGTTGTTCTCTGACTTCTGAATGCATGCTGAGGCGCACACACACACACACACACACACACACACACACACACACACACCACACAGAGGGGGGGAGGGAGGGGGAGGAAGGGGAAGAGGGAGGGAGGGAGGGAGAGAGAGAAAGGGACAGAGAGACAGAGACAGAGACAGAGACAGACAGAGAAAGAGAGAGAGGTCTGTAATAATATTTTTTTTAAAAAAGAAATATACTTTATTGTCTCAAATAGCAATCTTGGCAGCTCAGCATGTCTGCCCAAAGTCTGAAAAAGCAGAGAACACTGCAAATAGAAATATTTTTAAATGGAAAAATGTGATAAAGAACTTCATTTCATTTTTTTCCCAAAACGTAGCCATAAAACTCCAATTTGGCATCTTATGTATGTAGGAACAAGTGTAATTGATGTCCCTTTGAGTAACAATTATTTTGATAAAATTTAATGTAACACATTAAATTCATATGGGGGGCAAATAAACTCACACATGTGCCTATGTAGCCACCATATGAATTTGTAAAAGGACTAATTTGAGAGCTAGGCATTGTTCAACTGAAAAAAAAAACCTGATAGCTACAAAAATAATAGCACATGTTTTATTAGTGAGAGTGGAAAACTGAAGCCATGAAACAAGAAATAATAATAAAAAGCAACCTCCAAACAAATGACATATTATCTTCCAGCCTTGCTTAATAACCAGACTCTGAGCAGAAGGTAATGGAAATTCTGCTATGGACCCACTAGATATTCAAAACATGTTAACTGCTGTTGACAGGCAGAAGTTAACATTACTAAAGTGACAAATAGAGCCAGCACAACACAACAGAGTCACAGAAAAGTGACACAGTTCATTCACCAGTCTAGAACTCAGCATTAGTACAAGGAATACATATTTATGAGGATATAAATTGAAAGAGTGCCTTTTGACCAGCAAACTAGACTAGATTTGGTTTGCTAATTAGAGTCTGGAACATCTTCAATGAACAAAGACTATGTAAACATAAAGCACTACATTTCATTTTTATTAAAGTTCCATTCCAAAAGCATAGACAATTTAAATTTAAGTTTTTCTCTAAATTTGTCTTAAAACAGGCAAGTGCGTATTATTTACATTTTTCTTGCTATGATAAAATATCATGACAAAAGGGAACTTTTGAAGTACTTGGCAGTGAACTCAGGACAACAGACAGCCAGAGCAGAACGCTGGGAAATCCAATGTCAACCACATAAAAGAAGCAGAGAAAATCAACTGGAAGTTAGGCAAGTCTATAGCTGCGGAAGTGCCACCCCTAATGACTCATTTCCACCAGCAAAGATCCCATCCATAGAGTTTCATTGTCCTCCTCCAAGCAGGTCCACTACCTGGGGACCCTGTGTTTAAATGCATGAACCTATGTGAGAACATTTCTCATTCAAACCACCACACAGTTTTTTCTGTGTAAGATGAGAAAGAGGAACACTCCTCCATTGTTGGTGGGATTGCAGACTGGTACAACCATTCTGGAAATCAGTCTGGAGGTTCCTCAGAAAATTGGACATTGAACTGCCTGAGGATCCAGCTATACCTCTCTTGGGCATATACCCAAAAGATGCCTCAACATATAAAAGAGACATGTGCTCCACTATGTTCATCGCAGCCTTATTTATAATAGCCAGAAGCTGGAAAAAACCCAGATGCCCTTCAACAGAGGAATGGATACAGAAAATGTGGTACATCTACACAATGGAATATTACTCAGCTATCAAAAACAACGACTTTATGAAATTCGTAGGCAAATGGTTGGAACTGGAAAATATCATCCTGAGTGAGCTAACCCAATCACAGAAAGACATACATGGTATGCACTCATTGATAAGTGGCTATTAGCCCAAATGCTTGAATTACCCTAGATCCCTAGAACAAACGAAACTCAAGACGGATGATCAAAATGTGAATGCTTCACTCCTTCTCTAAAAGGGGAACAAGAATACCCTTGGCAGGGAAGAGAGAGGCAAAGTTTAAAACAGAGACTGAAGGAACACCCATTCAGAGCCTGCCCCACATGTGGCCCATACATTATACAGCCACCCAATTAGACAAGATGGATGAAGCAAAGAAGTGCAGACCGACAGGAGCCGGATGTAGATCGCTCCTGAGAGACACAGCCAGAATACAGCAAATACAGAGGCGAATGCCAGCAGCAAACAACTGAACTGAGAATAGGTCCCCCGTTGAAGGAATCAGAGAAAGAACTGGAAGAGCTTGAAGGGACTCGAGACCCCATATGTACAACAATGCCAAGCAACCAGAGCTTCCAGGGACTAAGCCACTACCCAAAGACTATACATGGACTGACCCTGGACTCTGACCTCATAGATAGCAATGAATATCCTAGTAAGAGCACCAGTGGAAGGGGAAGCCCTGGGTCCTGCTAAGACTGAACCCCCAGTGAACTAGACTGTTGGGGGGAGGGCGGCAATGGGGGGAGGGTTGGGAGGGGAACACCTATAGGGAAGGGGAGGGGGGAGGGGGATGTTTGCCCGGAAACCGGGAAAGGGAATAACACTCGAAATGTATATAAGAAATATTCAAGTTAATAAAAAAAAAAAAGATCATTCTTTTGAGTGCGCTTAATACAAACATATTGGGTGTTTACTATGCACTAGATATCTGGTCCAGATTTACAAAAGGGAATATGACAGTTCTTCCAATGTGTTTTTTTCAAAACTCCAGCAGACTAGTATAACTTTTAAAGCAGAAGTACAATGACAGAGGAATATGGGAAAGGCCCAAGTAATTGGGCATGCATAGTAATTTCAGTTTTATTTCAGGAAATCAAATCATCAAACATAAAAAGATAAAATTTAAAATATGCATGTACCTCCCCAAGTTCAGATGCTAACTTGAAACATCAATAATTTAAAGACTGATCCCATTTCTTTAGAACTATTTTTAAAGAAGTAAAACATTATTATGAGAAAGAAGTCTTCTCAACGTATATTCAGATCCTCCATTCCAAATTGACAAATATCATATACTATTTTATGTCATGCTATCAGGTGGAAATTAAACTGTCCATTCTGATGTTTACCTCCCAAATAAGTATACGATTTTAATTAAATACATTTACATTTCCTGTATAAGAGTTCAACATTATAATGTGGTTTGATTTTTAGTTCTCTGTATTTGTGACTAATTTTGTTGTGTATGCTATTGCATTTTACGTTTGGTGTTTGAAAGACTAGTCCATGATAATGAGTATGGAGGAAGGGCTAACCACATGAAGAATTCTCTAGAAGCCATAAATATGTTAAGATTTTTAAAGATTTTGAAGTGCCTTGGTTTCTAAGACATTATTCTGATTAATGTATCATTTTCTACTCATTTTCATTCAGTTTTCTATCTCTTGTTTTTATTAGTGTTATATTCCTTGTTACACATTTTCTCTTTAATTACTTAAAAAATTCATATAATCCCAGTATCTGGTTCTTGTTTTCTTTTCAGTTTACTTAACAAGGTTACTGGGACTTAGCTGTGAAAATGAACTTCATAGATTTTCACAGATTTAACAACATTACTCTTGCTTATAAACTGATTGTTATTCTGGGAGGATATAGAATTCTAAGTAGAAATTAGTATCTTCCTTTCACAAATTGATATTTGACATTTGTTAAGGGTTGCATTTGAAGACATCAAAGGGTATTCTGATTTACATCACATTTGCATTTGTTTCTCTACTTCAGTTTAGAAAGCTTTTAGAATATCCTCACTAAAATTTCTGGAAAATATGAGTCAATATATGTCGCCATAATTTACTCCCCCCCCCCATCTATCTCTACCTCTGTCTTTATTTCTCTCTCGTTCTCAGAGTTTCTCTGGGTAGCCTTGGCTGTCCTGGAACTCACTCTATAGACTAAGCTTGCCTCCATCACACACACAGAGTTCTGCCTCTGTCTTTGCCTTCTGAGTGCTGGGATTAAGGGCACACATCAATACTGCCCAGCCTTTGTTACATTTTTATTATTGTGATAAGGTTTTATGGGCAAGGCAACATAGAAAAGAAAGAGTTATTGGTGCTTACATTTTGTGAGGATCAGTCCATGACAATCATGGTGCGGAACATGATAGCATGCAGACAGGCCTGGTGCTAGAGCAGTAGCTGAGAGTTACATTTTTATCAAAAAGTAGGAAACAGAAGTGCTAAATGGTTTGAGCTTTTTGAGACCACATATTCCTCACTTTCATGATTACACATCCTCTAACAATCTTATACTTCCGAACATTCCACTCACTGGGAACAAACTGTTCAAACATAGGAGTCCATGGGCATTATTCTAATTTGAACTAGCACAGTATTTAAAGCTCTCTAATGTTCTTATTAATTCTGTGAAGGCTCATATTTAGACAATTCATTATAAAATTGTTCTAAATGTAGTCAAGTACAGTTATTATTTTCAAAGCTTTTCTTTTCCTGTATAATCTTTGTTTTCGCATTGTTCTCTTTATCTGTTAGCTTCTTAAAAATTATTTGCTTTTTTATATCTTATGTAAGTGAAGTATCACACAGTTGAAAAAGTCTTTAAATAGATAGAATACTTGTCAGATGGATTTTAGTGTGCGTGAGAGGAAAATATCAATATTTTCAATTGAAAGGATGAGTACTGTATCACCAACATCATAGACACCAAAAAGCAGGAAATTCTGTTTGAGCTTGGGAATTTTCTATAGAGAATAATCATCCATTATTCTGAATAGTAACCAGCTCAAGAGTCAGTGAACCACGACCTGAGCAGAATGTGGTGGTAGTTTGGTACTTTACACAACTGAAACTCCAGACTAATTTTATAGTCCTTTGTTTATGTAGAATGAATCAATTTTTCTATAAATTATTTATGTCTACAGTTCCAAAAAACCATTGATTTTTCTATCTTTTATCTATTCATGTGTATTCCTTTTTGGTAATGCTGTAAATATCTTTTTCTTCTTCTATACTATAGAGTGATGATGTTATCTGAATGTTTGAGATGAAGACTATGATTTAGTCCTTTGACTTCTTTTTCATACATTTTTTGAATTTAATTTTTGAGATTATAATGTGCTTATATCATCTCATCATTCCCTTTCTTCCTCCCAACCCTTTAAACTTTTAACTGTTTTTACTATTTTAAGTCTCATCCATTATCAATTGCCACAGAAGTACCTACTTTCTTCAAATTCTACTATTTCTTGGAATTTCTATTTACACTAACCTAAGTTATTTAATGCATTTCACTATATCAAAACCATTAACTCTACATCTTTGAAAATTAGGAAGATTTTTGTCTGATTTATAATATTTGTATCATACTACATATATAATATTGCTATGTCTCCATTACTATGTCTCATGTTGACTTTGAAGAATGAGCCCTGTAGCGAATATAATGGTACCCAACCAAAATTAAGTATGTTGTTTGGGAATCTGCGGATGTGGCTATGTAAAGAAAAAAAGCTCTGTTATTGATGTAATTAATTAAACACAAAAGAACCTCAACTATCTATATGGTACCTAGTTTAACAGTTAGTATGCTGATCAAAGACAGAAGAGTAGAAACAAAGGAATAATTTATGTGCAGAAGGAAGCAGAGATTGGAGTGATATATCTGTTAGTCCATGAACACCAAGAGAAATGGGAGAAACAGAGAAGATATTATTAGAGGAGAGGCATCAAACAGATTCATTCACTGCCTCTATAATAAAAGAAACCTATGAAACATGAATTTTGGATTTCTTGCTTTCATCTATGCAAGAGAAGAAATCGCAACTATTTCCTGCCATCCAATTTGTCCTGATTTGTTACAACAATAATAGGAATCTAACACTGACAAAAATTACAAGTTCAGTTTACTATATTTAACCTCAAAACTTTTCAAAGATTATAGTTTTTATTGAAATAGACCATACATATATATTGGTGTACTGTTAAAATCGAGCATAAACTAATAGCCTAGAAACAAATAAGTAAATACAGTGTTATACTGACAATCCAGATTCATTTCCAATGGCTCTTTTCAATCATTTTCCCCCAAGGAAGGGTAATTTCTCATACTACTTATCACTTTTACTCTTTTTTATATTAATGTAAAGGAAACATATTTTTGTCTGGCCCCCTTTGCATAATACTATGTCTATAACATGCATTGATTCTATTAATGACCATAAGAGTTCACTCAATTTTGGATCTATGTCATTCTGACCATACTACCTATTCTTTTTAGTATTGATTGATCTTTAGGAGTTTTCAGACTGTGGCTATGACATATAGTGTGCATTTCTATAAATATTCTTAGAAATGTCCCATCTGTTTCTCTTGGAGATAAACCAGGAAAAAAAGGATGAGTGGTGTATGTTAAGTCTTATCATTGAAAAGTAGTTTAAGAAATTATTTCCCTCATGTATAATTCCAGTTTCAGTGCATAAGAATTCATGAAGATTTCAGAACCCGGCTGGTGCTATCATTATGAATGGGTATTGTATAGCAACCAACTATTTATAGAAGAGATTGACAGACATGAATAATCCTCAATGTCTTGTATATTCATTATATCCCATTATAGGCAAAGATTTGGAAAAGGCTGAAAAATGGTATGACCCTTTTCTCCACCTAAAACTCTCACCAAGTGAGCAAAAATGTCCAAAATATTATAGATCTAGAAATAGTTTTAATTATTATAATAATTATTATTATTATAATTCCTCTGAACCATAGTGTCACTAGGGTTGTCATATTTTTATGGTTATATAACATAATGAAATACTTTTATTTTATGTTTTAAACTACAATTAATAAAATAAGAATAAATAAAATTTTGAGACAACAAATCAATAAAAGGAACACTTTACAAAAATTACAGCCAGGACTTTGTGGTGTATTTCAGTAGTAGTCTATTTGTTTAGCATACATGAGGTCCTGTATTCCATCTCCAAAGACACTGAAAAATATTACAAGCAAGAGTACATATGTCTTATCCTTAATATTTGGAGAAATTTTATAAATGTGAACCACAAGTATGAGACTAATGAAAAGATCTTAAAACTCATATAAATATATAACTAGTCAATATAAAGTAAAAAGGGCTTTTTTTGTCATATTTATTAACAGCTAGAGTTTTGGCTGACAACAGTTGGAGTTTCTTAGAAAAGTCAAGGGTAGGGCTCAAAAGTTATTTTTATTATTTTTTGTATGTTTTAGTTTTGTACTGAATATTGATTAAATTGAGATGGGGGTTTTATGTAATTTAATTAGGTAAAATCACATTGAACTATTTAAACTGAATATAACTGACCTATGTCTTATCTTTTCAAATAGATATATAAAATGCTGAAGACAAACCTAACATTTGCATGCATTAGCTCCAAGGCAATTACAAGATGTAGTTGTTCAGGTATAAATCACAATCAAATGTTTCCACTTATTTGTGTTATATTTCTGCCACTATGCAGGCACTAAAAGTGAGAGAATTTTTAATAGGCGATTCCACTTTTAAACAAATCCAATGTATCAACATTTTGAAGTAAAAATTCAAATTGCTGGCTAAATTTGAAAAAAAAAACAGGAAAGTTAAATATATCTATTAAGCATTTAAATTTCTAGAGGAAATAATTCCTTTGGATTATGAAATGGATTATTTATCAGAAAATATCAGTTAAACGATGGCACTGGTGATTCTGGTTTATTTAGTCTAAAATGTCATAAGTTAGTGCAATCTCTATTTGCATTTGATAATCCAAACATAATAAATCAAAAAATATTAATGTGGCCTAGACCTAAGGCTGTGCCAGAGCTTTACAGACTCAAATCCTGCCTGGAGAGAGCTGGTCTCCCAGGAGTGCTCTTACTCCTAAGCTCACAGATGAGACCACACTTTTGCTCCAAAAACTGTCCAAAGAGCACACAGGGCACAGGAACCACAGAGCACCCTGGGACAGGATCATTCTGATCTCCATCTGTGCCCAGCTAAGGCTGTCCCACAGTTCTCCAGACCCAAAACCTGCCTAGAGAAAGTTGGTCTCTCAGGAGTACTCTCAGTCTCCTAAGATCACAGGTTCAGGCCCACAGGAGGGACAAGCTCCAGTCAGAGACAGTAAGATCAATTAACATCAGAGATAAGCGAGAGACAAGTGCAAGAACATAAACAACAGAAACCAAGGCTACTTGGCATCATTCAGAACCCAGTTCTCCCACCACAACAAATCCTGGATACCCTAACACACTTGAAAAGCAAGATTTGTATTTAAAATCACACCTCATGATGATGATGGAGGACTTTAAGAAGGGCATAAATAACTCCCTTAAAGAAATACGGGAGATCACAGGTAAACAAGTAGAAGCCCTTATAGTGGGAGAAAAAATCCCTTAAAGTATTACAGGAAAACATAACTAACAGGTAAATGAATTGAACAAAACCATCCACGATCTAAAACTGGAAAAAGAAACAATAAAGAAATCACAGAGACAACCCTGGAGATTGAAAACCCAGGAAGGAGATCATTAGTCATAGGTGCAAGCATCATCAACAGAATACTAGAGATAGAGGAGAAAATCTCAAGGGCAGAAAATACCATAGAAAATATTGACACAATAGTCAAAAATTCAAAATGCAAAAAGCTCCTAACCCAAAACATCCAGAAAATCCAGGGCATAATGAGAAGACCATACCTATGGTATAGAAGAGAAGATTCCCAAATTAAAGGGCCAGAAAATATCTACAACAAAGTTGTAGAAGAAAACTATGGAAGATGCCCATTAACACACAAGAAGCCTACAGAACTCAAAATAGATTGGACCAGAAAACAAATTCCTCTCATCACATAATAAAACACCAAATGAACAAAACAAAGAAAGAATATTAAAAGCAATAAGAGAAAAAGGTCAAGGAACTTATAAAGGCAGACCTATTAGAATTATACCAGACTTCTCACCAGAGACTATGAAAGCCAGAAGATCCTGGACTGATGTCATATAGACCCTAAGAGAACACAAATGCCAGCCCAGGCTACTATATCCAGCAAAACTCTCAATTAACATAGATAGAGAAACCAAGATATTCCATGACAAAACCAAATTTACACAATATCTTTCTACAAATCCAGCACTACAAAGGATAAGAGATGGAAAACTCCAACACAAAGAATCAACAAAACCAAGAGCTGGTTCTTTAAGAATATCATCAAGATAGATAAACCATTAGTCAGACTATCCAGAAGGCACCGAAACAGTATCCAAATTAACAAAGTCAGAAATGAAAAGGGAGACATAACAACAAAAACTGATGGAATTAAAAAAGGTACTAGATCCTACTATATAAATCCCTATACTCACAAAAAAAAAAAAAACAACTGGAAAATCTGTAGGAAGTGGACAATTTTCTAGACAGATTCCAAGTATCAAAGTTAAATTAGGAACAGGTAAACTATATAAAGAATATCAGTCCCATATTCCCTAAGGAAATAGAAGCAGTCATTCCAAAAAAAAAAAAAAAAAGCCCAGGACCAGATGGGTTTATTGGAGAATTCTATCAGACCTTGAGAGAAGACCTAATACTAATACTGTTCAAATTATTCCACAAAATAGAAACAAAAAGAACATTACCCAACTCATTCTTTACCACAATTATGCTTATACCTAAACCACCCAAAGTCCCTACAAAGAAACAGAACTTCAGACCAATTTTCCTCATGAATATCAATGCAAATATACTCAATAAAATTCTCTCAAATCAAATCTGAGAACACATCAAAAGGATCATTCACCGTGATCAAGTAGTCTTCATCCCTAGAATGCAGGGATGGTTCTAAGACAGTTAACTTATGCAGCATATTTAGATACAGTGTCAAAAAGAAAAGAGAGACAAGGGAAACACGTGTTTTTTTGCCATATGAGGTTAGAGTTAAAAAAAATACTCTCTGTAAGTAGAAGCATGCTGGATTGTAACTCTGCCAGCCTCCATTGCTCCTTCTCCAGAGCTGTATGCAATCAATTCTTGTTGCTTATAAATAAATTAGTTTGTTGTGTATTTATAGAAACCTAAAAGGACTAATATGATACTTTATATACATTAAAATACTCTCAAAGTAAGAGAGTGATAAAACTCAATATATACAGTTTAGCCAGCATGACATAAAACAAGGTTGTATGGATGTACATGATTATCTCAGGCTCCTGAGAAAGGAAGAGAGATAAATGATTTATGATAATCAGTGCAGCTATGAGAGGTCAACCTTGTCAAAAAGGGAGGATTTACAGGAAACCAAGTTACTATTGACTAGAAATACTATACCAGCAATTCATCATGAGGGACTAGAGGTAACAAGGCTTAGGCTAGAGCTGAGTAGTACACTTGTCTCACATTCTCATGGATCTTCATTCCATTAGTTGGTAGAATGCTTTCTTTGCAAATACTACTGGAATCTGAGCTCAGACTCTAGAAACCCTGCTTAAAAAAATCAGGCATGAGGGCAAATGCTTGTAATCTTAGTACTGGGGAAGCTGAGGTAAGTGGATCTCTAGAGCTTGCTAGTCAGTAAGCCTAAACTATTTGGTGAATTCCAGGCCAATTTGGTGAATTCCAGGCTTGACCTCAACACACACATACACACACACAAACACACAGACACACAGACACACAGACACACACACACACACACACACACACACACACACCATTCATTGTATCACAAAATAGTTACCCATATTAACAGGCATACACATGTACATGTCAATGAGCAAATGTAAATATATATATATAATAACCTAAAAATTATCATGATGGAATAGGGTAATAATGCAGTTATTTTTAGATCATGTATTAAGCTGTGTAGTCTATAAGTTCGTTTCCCAAATATATTGCATATTACTATATAGAATAGCTTTAAAAGTTCAGTGCTTATTCTTCTATCAGTGAAAGAAATTTACAACATTTTACAGAGTACATGCAGAGCTTGTAATTGTTTCTGCATTATCACATTAATATTTCATAAAACATCTGTTCTATCAGTCTAAAAAACTATATTCTCTCGGCCTTGTAGTTGTGGATCAAGATTTGAGCTCTCACCTATTAACTCATGCTGTCATCATGGACTCTAACCCTATGAACAAAATAAAGGGATGTGTCACTTTTCAGTGATCTGGGAAGCAGACTGTCTTCTCTTAATGCAAACCAGGAATAGCAACTTAGTGAACTATGTCTTCACCTTACTCGATAGACATAGCTAGGAATGAAAATTCCCTTCTCATGGAATCACAGACACTGAAGCTTTTCTTGTGTCAAGTTGTCATTTACTGTTTTCATACAGAAAAACAGTCATATTTTCAATTTGGAAACTAAGATATCACATTGGGTTACTGTATAGAGAAAGTGATCTGGTAATGGAGGGAGATTGTCTTTACAATATACAATTGAAGTGGGGCTCATTCCAGGGATGCAGGGGTGGTTCAATATACAGAAACCCATCAATGTAATCCACTTATAAACAAACTCAAAGGAAAAACACATATGATCATTTCATTAAATGCTAAGAAAGCATTTGACAAAATTTAACACCCATTCACGATAAAAGTTTGGGAAGATCAGGAGTTCAAAGCCCATACCTAAACATAGTAAAAGCAATATACAGCAAACCAGTAGTCAAAATCAAACTAAATAGAAATTGAAGCAATTCCACTAAAATCAGAGACTAGACAAGGCTGCCCACCATCTCCCTATCTATTTAATATAGTACTCAAAGTCTTAGTCAGAGCAGAAAGGAATAAGTCAAAATGTAGGGCGGCATCCTGTGGTGAACAACGGTACTGCGCATGCGCAGGCTCTGCACCTGGCATCAATTGGCTGGTAATATGCTAATGAGGGAGCAGCACCATGGTAATGAGGTAATTCATGCTCTGCCAATCCCTGAAGGACAATTAGCATAGCCCCAGCCTGCTGTCTACAGAAGGCGAGCGCTCTTGCTGCTTGAGGTCCCCTGTCCCTGTTCAAGGGAGCTGTACAGTAAAGTTCACAAAAGAATCCTGTTGCCGCACGTCGTTTATGCTGGTGAGACATTGGGCGCGTGACAAGTGGAACTGATGCCAGGTCAAAGGGATACAGATTGGAAAGGAATAAGACAAAATATCATGTTTTGCACATGATATGATAGTATATTTCAGTGACCCCAAAAATTACACCACAGCTCCTACACTACAAGAACTCCTACAGCTGACAAACAAATTCAGCAATGTGGCTGGATATAAAATTAACTCAAAGAAATCAGTAGACTTCCACTACTCAAAGGATAAACAGGCTGAGAAAGAAATGAAGAAAATGACATCTTTCACGATAGATACAAATAATTTAAAATACCATGTTGTTACTCTAACCAAGCAAGTGAAACATCTTTATGACAAGAACTTCAAGTCTCTGAAGAAAGAAACTGAAGAAGTTTTCAGAAGATGGAAAGACCTTCCATGCTCATGGAATGGCAGGATTAATACAGTAAAAATGGCCATCTTGCCCAAAGCAATCTACAGATTCAATGCAATCCCCATCAAAACTACAACTCAATTCTTCATAGAATTAGAAAGAGCAATTTGCAAATTCAGTTGGAATAACCAAAAACTCAGGATAGTGAAAACTATCCTCAACAATAAAAGAACTTCAGGGGAAATCACCATCCCTGACCTCAAACTATATTACAGAGTACTAGTGATGAAAATTATCGTGTTGGTAAAAGACAGGCAGGTAGATCAATGGAATATAATTGAAGACCCAGAAATGAAGCCCCACACCTATGGTCACTTGATCTTTGACAAAGGAGCTAAAATCATCCAGTGAAAAACAGATCACATTTCCAACAAATGGTGCTGGTTCAACTGGAGGTCAGCAGGTAGAAGAATCAAAATTGATCCATTCTTATCTCCTTGTACAAAGCTCAAGTCCAAGTGGATCAAGAACCTGCCTATAAAACCAGATACGCTGAAAGTAATAGAAGAGAAAGTAGGGAAGGGCCTGGAACACATGGGCACATGCCCCACTATGTTCATAGAGCCTTATTTATAATAGCCAGAAGCTGGAAAGAACCCAGATGCCCTTCAACAGAGGAATGGATACATCTACACAATGGAGTACTACTCAGCTTTAAAAACAATTTCTTCATGAAATTCTTAGAAAAATGGATGGAATTAGAAAATATCATCCTGAGTGAGGAAGCCCATTCACAGAAAAACACACATGGTATGCACTCACTGCTAAGTGGATATTAGTCCAGATGTTCAGAATACCCAAGATTCAATTCATAGACCACATGAAGGTCAAGAAAAAGAAATACCAATATGTGGATATTTCAGTAATTCTTAGAAGGGCGAACAAAATATTCACAGGAGGAAAATGGAGTCAAATTGTGGAGCAGAGACTGAAGGAAAAGTCATTCAGAGACTGCCACATATGGGGATCCATCCCACATGTTATCAGCAAACCCAGTCACTATTGGGGATTCCAAGAATTGTGTGCTGACAGGAGTCTGATATAGCTGTCTCCTTCCAGAGTTCTGCCAGAGCCTGACAAATGCAGAGGTGGATGCCCATAGCCAACTATAGGTCTGAGAACAGGGTCCCCAGTGGAGGAGTTAGTGATATGATGGAGGGAGCTGAGCTGGTTTGTATCCCTATAGTAATAACAACAATGTCAACCAACCAGACACCCCAGAGTTCCCAGGAACTAAACCGGCAACCAAAGAGTACACAAAGAGTGACTCATAACTCTAGCCACATATGTACTTGAGGATGGGCCTTATTGGGCATTAATGGGTGGAGAGGTCCAGGTTCTCTGAAGGTTTGATGCCCTGGTATAGGAGAATGACAGGGCAGGCAGGTGGGAGGGAGTGGGTAGATAGGTGGGGGGGATGGTGTGGGGGGTTCCTGGAGGTGAAACCAGGAAAGGAGATAACATTTGAAATGTAAATAAAGAAAATATCCAATAAAAAAGGAAAAATAATAAAGAAAAAAAGATATGTTAAGACATAAACTGTAAATGCACCTGCAAATTAAAATGTCACAAATCACTTCAGACATATTGTATGCTTTTAAAGACTTCCAAAAGGTTAGTTTCTGAAGCTCTTTAAAGGCATCAAATGTTTAATTAAAGTCAAAAATGAAATATAGCTATTTTCCTGAAGCTGTTCTAGATAAACCTAAATAACAGTATTATTAGGGAGATGAAGGGAGGGTCCTGGGTATGAAAGGGACAGGGGAGGGGTAAGTGGGGATCAATTAGTATTGGGTGGGGGAAATTACTGAAGCTCTGAGGGCCAGCAGAAAGAATGGAAACAGACAACCTCAGGAGGTAGGAGGTTGGGGGGACCCTCCAGAATGTACCAGAGACCTGGGTGGTAAGGGACTCTCAGGACTCATAGGGAGGGACTATAGATGAAATGCCCTACAGTGGGGAGGGGGAACTAGTAGAGCCCACCTACAGCTTAAAGTTAGGGTATCAAGTGACGAATGAAGTTGCCATCCCACAGTTAAAATTATGAACCAGAATTGTTCCTATCTGAAAGAACTGCAGGGACAAAAACGGAGAAGCGCCTGAAGACAGGAGGAGGTCCAGTGACAATCCCAAATTTGGAACTAGCTCAAGCAGAGGCCCCAAGGTATAACATTGTTATCAAGGCTATGGAGTGCTCACACAAATGGTCTTAACATGACTGCCCTCTGAAAGTCCCAACAAGCAGCTGAAAGAGTCAGATGAAAATATTTACACATGACCAATGACAGAAGCTGCTGACCCCTATGGTTGAATTAGGGGAAAGCTGGAAGAAGCTGAGGTGGAGGGTGACCCTGTAGGAAGACAACCAGTCTCAATTAACATGGACCCGGGAGATCTCTCAGACACTGGACCACCAACCAGGCAGCATACAGCAGCTGATATGAGGCCCCCAATACATATACAATCAGAGAAGATGCACCTAACCCTCAAGAGACTGGAGGCCTCAGGGAGTGGGGAGGTCTGGTAAGGTGTGGGTTGTAGGGGTGGGTACATCCTTGTGAGGATGAGGGGTGGTGGATTTATATGGGATGTAGAACAGTCACAGGGTGGGCTGGAGGGGGACAAAATCTGGAATGTAAAAAAAAGATTGAATGAAATTTTCAAAAAAGTAGTTATCAGAAAGCTAAGAAAAAGCCTCACAATTTTCTTATACACTGTGGCCACAATATGGTTGCATTTCCTTAAGCCACAGAGTAGTAATACAAATCCTATCACAGAGGTTTCTTTTTTATAATGTTATTTTGGGGGTGTCGGAAATGATTAAGACAGAAACTGACGCCTGATCAAACTGCGAAGAATGAATACTATAATGAAATTATAATCCATAAACGGGACACCAAGAAATAATCAAGTAACAAGGGGGAAAAATGTCGTAAGAAACAGAAGTCTGGGAGGGCCACAATAAACAGACCCTTCTGGACCTGACAGGATCACTGCACTAAGGAATTCTAGTGTTTGCTTTCACATGATTTGCACAAGGTCAAGGTAGTCAAAATTCTACTTGGAGGACATGCTTGCAAACCCTAACCCCTATCTGAGGAGCTATTGACAGTTGATGACTTCTAGGGGAACAGAATGCTGCTTTCGTCAAGGGTTTGGCTTCTGGTGGGTTGACCACTCATGCTGTCTGTCTGGCCCTACACTGATGAATATATCAGCAACACAAATTGGACTTGGGTTATCAAAACTAATAAAAAGAGGACATGAAGTTCTGAGTCAGTAAGAAGATAGTATATTGTGTCAAATTCTCAAAGAATAAAATAAAAGTATTTTCAGAAAAGAAGTCCGATTGTACCTATGGCCTTTATCTGATTTTCAAACTTATTTATTTCTTATTATAGGTCTTAAATGATCTTGAAGTCTAATTACCATTGCTTTTACTCAACAAACATGTAATGAGTCCACTCTTCTTGGCACATGAGTAAATAATACTGCTAGCAACAGTGAAGATATCATAGATTAAAATATTAAAGTAAAAGGAGTAGAGAAAAAAACAAAATTATGAAACAGTGAAAAGGTCATAATGGAAGTATATCTACAACTCTATAGGCGCTTAGAGGACTTCCTTAATATCGTCACATTCAAAAGAGTACAGATCCATTCTTAAGTTTGACTCTTTCTTCTAGGTGCATAAAGACAGGGGAATTCTTAAATTTATTTTTGTAACTTTTGGAATTCAATCCACTGTCTATACACCGAAGAAAAATGAAGGTTTTCTATCAGGAATACACTACAAACCAGATAATTGATGGTTCTTCATCAGAACACCAGGAAGAGATTCCTCAATGCTTTGATATAATGAAAGAAATTATAATTTAGCTCCCAGGGACTAAGCCACTACTCAAAGAGTACACATGAAGGGACCCATGGCTCCAGCCACATATGTAGCAGAGGACGGCATTGTCTGGTGTCAATAGGAGGAGAGGCCCTTGTTCCTGTGAAGGCTCAATGCCCCAGTGTAGGGGAATGCCAGGGCAGTGAGGTGGGAGTGGGTGGGTGGGTGGGGGAGCACACTCATAGAAACAGGGGGAGGGAGGATGAGATGGGGGAGTTTCCAGAGGGGAAATCAGAAAGGGGATAACATTTGAAATGTAAATAAATAAATAAATAAATAAATAAATAAATAACAAAAAAGAAAAAAATAACACTTTTGGGGGGAAATTCAGTATAGTTAGCATATATTATTTTGTGAATTAGCTTAAAAAACTTTGCTTTTTATCTACAAACAATTGGTAACAAGGTTCAAAAACAAGTTTCTTGAAAATACCTTCTTTATTAACATGAAAAACAACAAAACAACCGATAGGAGAATTCTAACTCAAAGTTAAGAAAGGAAGTCTCATTAGTGTTGCCTCATGAAATTGGACACACTCTGGTTAAAAGTACCAGTTTGTTCCCTTTAAAGACAGTAAGTGAAGCAGTACCACGGCAACTAAATGCACCGTTCTTCTTTCACCCAGATAAATAAATAGTTCATGCATCACTCAGAACCCCAAAATTTCATAAAGTTGTAATTTTTTCCTTCTCTGTTCTTAAAGCTCTTTTTTTCTCCATCTTTATTAACTTGGGTATTTCTTATTTACATTTCGATTGCTATTTCCTTTCCCAGTTTCCAGGGCAACATCCCCCTAACCCTTCCCTCTCCCCTTCTATATCGGTGTTCCCCTCCTCATCCTCCCCCCATTACCATCCTCCCCCAAACAATCACGTTCACTGGGGGTTCAGTCTTGGCAGGACCAAGGGCTTCCCCTTCCACTGGTGCTCTTACTAGGTTATTCATTGCTATCTATGTGGTTGGAGCCCAGGGTCAGTCCATGTATAGTCTTTGGGTAGTGGCTTAGTCCCTGGAAGCTCTGGGTGGTTGGCATTGTTGTTCATATGGGGTCTCAAGCCCCTTGAAGCTCTTAAAAAAAGAAAATGGCTGAAATTTTACAAAAGACAACTTTCCACTCTTCCTCTGACTGCATATCACCAAGTGCAGAACTTGCCCTCTTTTAATTCTGGATAGAAATGAAAGGCTAATGGATCTGCTTCAGACATCCATCTAGGGAAAACAGAATGACAACAGTCTGGGAAAACACACCACATACCTCCACAATTAACCCGTGCTAGATAGAACTTTACTAATTTGTTGGGCAATCCATTATGAAACCATGCATGTTTCTGGGGTGAAATTATTTTTCACCTTGATTACATAATAGGAAGACCAGTAGTCTCAATTAACTTGGACCCCTGAGATCTCTCAGGCAGCATAAACTACCTGGTCTGAGGCTCCTAAACATTTACAGCAGAGGACTGCCAGGTCTGGCCTCAGTTTCAGAAGATGCACCTAACACTGGAGAGACTAGCGGCCCCAGAGAGTGGGGAGGCCTGGTGGCCTGGTGGTGGATGAATGGGAAGTTGGGAGGGGCGAGGGGGAGGAGGAATGGGATGAGGAACTGTTGAGATGGTAGAACTGAAAGAGTTTCCTGAAAAAATTAATATCCAAAATATTATTGCATATACTACATGCCTTTCTAGAAATAAGGTAACTAAAATATTTTTTAGTTGATTTGAAATGTTAATCTTAAACAAAAACCCAAGTGGTTCTTCTATATGAGAGTAAAATATGAATACCAGGAAACAGAAAGAGTTAAACTAACCGTTTTCTAGTGAAAAAATTAGTTATAACTAATATTGAACTGTCTTATTTGAATTAGCCACAAGGTATGCTGTATATTGGTTTCTGGGACTATGCTCCTATTCCTATCTTTCTTCATAGAATTTTTCACATTTTAGAACTATTCTCAAATTTTGTAAACTCTTAAATTTTTGGCTATTATATCCATAATAGACTAAAGATCTACCTTTATGTATTCATTGTTGTATACTTAACACTATTGGCTGGATCATAGTAGTCACACAGAAATATACAGATGCAATTTAATATACACATGTTAGCTGTTTTGAGTTGCTCTCTGGGGAATCAATTCCAGTTAATAATTTAGCATCACACTTTTTAAAGGAGTAGTTATAAAATGTATTCTGATTATCTCCTATTATTTTCATTTTGTGTATACTATGAAATATTTTTTTATATTTGTTCCTTTAGCTCAATGTTATAAAAGGAAAAACCAATGGAGCAAATGAGAGTGTTCTAAGTACATACACATATGGTTCTTAAACCCGGCTCAGGGTCAGGGATACAGCTGAGTAAGAGGGTGAAATGTCATGACTTAGCCAAATCCCATGATGATCCATAAGTCTCTATTCATATCTCAACTCCTTCTCTCTCTGTACATTTATTTTATTCTTCTTTCTGCCCCCTCTACAGCATTTTTTTTTCTCTTTTTAAAATCACATATCAGAAAATAGCTCATGCCAGCAGCTTGCAAGTTTGCCTGATTCCCATTTCAGAACCCGGACTGTAACGGAAGAACACTTTCGACTTCCAGGTCTGAAGCTCCCAGGATGGACTTGTACTAAGTATGGCTGTATCGGAAGCTTACCTCTGTCATTCTCTCTGAATAGCCACATCATGGCTACCTTTGAAAAATGTGCTTCCTTGACTGTAAGTACTTGGAAAGTGGAGGAGGAAGGAAAAACGAGTTTCCCCAGGCATGGGCATGATTGCAGAGGACATGCAAAGAGTAAACGTGGTGAATCGTTCCTGCCACTAACTTTGATGCCTTTTCAATCATCTCTTATTATGGACTACTAAAATAACAAGCATTGAAGCCTTGGTTTGAGGGAAAAAGTTGTATCTCAGTATGAATGATCTCTCAGTTTCAATGAGGAAAAATAATGGATGCAATGGAAACAGAAATTGAACACTTGGGAAGCAGCTGTTTGACCCAATTCTTTCTTCTCTGTATTTTAAAATAATTTTTCTTATTACATAGCAATGTGGGCTGTGAGAGGCTTTTCTGATTACGCTATCCACGTAAATGCTAAATCTGTGATATATCTTAGGTGGAAGTAAGGGTAAAAATGTGGATGCATAGGCATAACATTGACTAAATTTTTAAAGAATATGGCAGTTAATAGAGGTTGCCATCCTTCAAAGGGCTTATACTGGAGACAGTTCACAAATTAGGGGTGGCATGACCATAAACATCTTTCACTTTGTCCTTTCAAATCAGATGTTACACAAAGATAAGAGACTCACCCTTCCAATGATAAAAAAGTCATGCTGTAATCACTCTATCACTGATTAACTTTGGCTGGTATTGAGTTTAGAAGATTTTTTTTTTAAATATAGAAACTGAATTTGACTTTCAAAGAGAATTCTATCACTTATATAATGACATTTTCCATAACAGAGTTTTAAAAGAATGTTCCAAGCAAGTATACTGTGAATTGTCAAATTTTAAAAATCTCAATATTTTATTCTTACAATATATGTAGAAGAAATCTCAGTGCATGTCAATATAATATATGCTATTTTACACAAAAGCTGGTATGTTTCTTAAGATATTTTTCATCTATAATTATAGCATTTTGACATGTCAATTATTAAAACAGTTTCAAAAATAGAAGTAGTGCTATATTTTACACGTGTCAACTGTTTATTAAGACAGTGACATGCTATGTGATATGGCTTGTAAGGAATGGTCATGGAACTAAAGCTCTTATGTGAATTAAAACTAGTAGGTGGTCCAAATATGTCACCTACCAGTACTACTAGTAAAATTATATTCTGGTCAAAGAATAGATTATACCATATATTTATATTTAACTGCATATGGAAAATGTACACTTGGTTTAATTACCTAGCAATTAAATTTCCCAATAACTGGGAATGACAAACTAAATAAAACTCAGCTAAATTCAAAGGAACAAAACAAACGGTCAGAATAATAACATCCAAATTTCAGAGATTTTGTCTTCAGTGTTGTTTTCATGAACAAAACAAGAAAATTTAGATTTGTGATATATAGTACCATAAATGAAGAGCTCTTACCATGAGTTTAACTAGTTAACCCAACCTGTATCCATACTATAGAATCAAACACCAGAAACAAAGCATACACACTAATAAAAAAACTGCTTTGATCATAAGATGAACATTTTTTTGGAAATTTATTTTTATACTTTTGTATAATTATTTTGTTTTAAAAATAATATTAATAGTATAAATATTGTTGTAGTCTCAATATGAAAGGATACTTACATACATATATATATATACATTGTAATTATTCAGCAAATAATTAAATATTTTATATTTATATTTAACATTATTTTATACTTATTTACCTATGTCCACGAATTTATGGCTACATACTTATATGTTTTATGTGTAAATATTTATATACCCCTATACATAAATGGAATATATTAATTTAAACTTCTAATTAGCTGGGCTGGTGGCAAATAGCAGTATCTCAGTACTCAGGAGGCATAGGCAGGAAGCTCTCCAGTTCAAGGGCAATCATGCCTGCATCTAGAGTTTAAAGCAACCCTGAATTAAATAAGGCTCTGTCTCAATCAAACAAGCAAACAAACAAACAAACAACAAACAAAATTAAAAACACAAATCCCATTAGCCAATAACAGTACCTATATTTGAGATTTTAATCTACCTTTTCTCCCTTGGAGGTAAACTGTTATATATTAACCATATTTTTTATAACCACATGAAGTGCATTTGAAGAAAAACAAAATATAGCTAGTTTAAAGTATTAAATTATGTCTTTAACAATTACTATTAGCAGAATAAATCAAGTTGTCAGGAGTAGGAGCAGCTATTTTTCATTTCAAAGACCATAACCTGTGCTGATTATCTCAGAGTATAAAATAATTAGTTCTGTTTAAAGGTAATTCTAGCCAGAAAAAGTTCCAGATATATAAGTAACAGATTTCTGTCTATTTGTAACAATGATATGACTGCAACAACAATGGTCTAAAATACCTAACCAAGTACACAGTTTAGAGAGACTGACATGTGCACTAATAGTAAAATTTCTAAGGATATTTTCTATTCATCAGGAATAAAAAGATTTAATTTTTCCACAGATATTTTAATTGGTCTTTTATAGTCAAGTTCCATAAATGCCTCTTACAGAAAGTTTTTTTCCCCACTAAGTAAATATGTTCTTATTCATCTATGACTGCCATGTTTAATAACTTTATCTGAGTTCTGTATTCATTTTTTGATTTAGTGAATATTTCATTTTGTGAAAATACAGCTTTCTAAAATCTAAAAACAAAAACTAAGTAAAAAAACCTTTAAATGCATTTAAAATAGTTAGTAAAGTGTTAAGAGGAGATAGATTACTTCTGTTTGCCCAATTTTTCAGAAAATGTTTCACTACTTTGCCCAGTTTGCACAGAAAATTACCATGTAGTTCACAAGGCCTCAAACTACTTCTACATCAGCCTCTAGAGTGCTTGTGTTACAGGAAGTATGTAGCAACATGCTTTAAAGAAAGGAGGTTACTTTAATACATTCAAAATCAGATAAAAGAACTAGTATAGGGATTATTATGTTGCAAATTCAGTAGTTAGCAAAGGTCAAATTTACATTAGTTTTGGAAAACTAAGGAAGCAGTCAGTATTCATGCTAATAGACTAAGCATTTATGGTCATAAGACTGTTAATTGAAGAGCAGAATCCTGCTGTACATAAATACAAATGTAACACTATGCGAGAAACACTTACATTTTAAAGAACTACACTAGCAGTGACATAAAGAGAGAAAGCAGACTCAGTGGTTGAAGACATTTCTTCTCCCTCTTAATTCACAAACTGTATAAAGTCTAAGTAGAATACAATAGATTCTTGTGAGAGTAAGAAAGAGGATTATGCTGAAAAACTTAAAGAGTGAAAGACCTGCTTGTGTGCTTTTTTTTCCTGCAAAATGAAAGGTATATTAGAAAGAAACAGATGAGACAGAAATATGAAATCCAGTTAGATACATTTATAAATATGAAACTGTGATCTAAAAAGTGGAAATGGAATTAAAAATGAGGTAATAAAAGATAAAGTATCAAAAAAGGATGCTGGTACAATTGGTGGTGTTAACAGTAATAAACTTACTTCTGATTACACACTAAAAGTTCAGACAAACAGCTATGTCTATATCCAAAATTATACTTGTATTAAACTTCAGGTATATACAAGTGAACTAAATGAAATTGCTAAAACATAAAATAAAAAATTGGTTATTTGAGAATAGAACATAATACAGACAAATATGAATTTGAAACCAATATATTTTAAAGCTTCTTTACAGCAAGGAAAATATACAAAGATAAAAATTGTTGAAACCTGGAAGTAGAAAGCTTTGATAAGAAATATTAACGGCCACACTTCTGAGATAAAATAGGAAATGTCTAGAAGAAATTTAAATGACAAAACCATGACAATTTCTACTTCATCAAAAATAAAATCAATAAAATTTAAAATGAGAGTTTGTTGAGTTTTACTAGTTATCTATATTTAAAATTCTTCCATAATGCTGTTGGATCAAACATTTGCAGTGGACATTTGGAAAGACAATTTGGCAATATAAGAGAAGGCCAAGGGTTCATAGTGTTTTATTTCTATTTGGGCTGTGAAAACTAATGAACCATGTCTTTTTAGCAAAATGGGAAATGTACATACATATGAATTTTCACAACATTAGATATGCTTCATCTGTGCCACAACAACAATAAAATATAAATTAAAATCATAGAAGAGTGATAGATGTATTTCAATGGGACATGGCAGAGCAGTTAAAGTGGATAAACTTGAGTTACAGGAAATCCACAATAACAAATATTAAGGTAAAATGCTAAGACAAAATTACAGAAGAATATTTGAATATAACATATTGTGAACACTTTAAAATATGCTCAACACTGCTTTGTCAGTTTACTTATGTCTATAAAAAGTGAAAATTAAAATGCATGATGATATACACAAAAATTAAAATAAGTTACAGGGGAAACTTGATAGGTAACAAGCGCCTAGAAAACTGCACTTATCAACATTATATTACAAGATGTTAAAATTTATAAAGCCAAGTGAGTGATACATGTTCATACTGAGTGATTTTTAAAACTATCAGATAATACTCAAACTGTGAACTTAAAATAAGTTTTAATAAATATCCCCCAATATTGAAAAAACAGTATATTTGAACATATTAGAGAGCATTTGTAAAAGTTATAGTACACGTAGTGTTAAATGTTTTGTGAATTGAAGAGCAAATCCCTAAATGAGACAACTGTATCATGTTCCTCCCTGTGAGGCTCCAAGATCATCACAGAAGAGATGGGCACAAATACTGTGAAAGCCAGAGGCAGTGGATGACTGAATGAAACAGATTGAATACAACAAGGCAGTTGAAAATATGAATTCACAGCAGTTGTGACAACATACACAAGAACTGTGCAAGCTCAAGACAGACAAAATCCAAGCACAGAGCAGAAAAGTGACTATGAAGTACTACCCAGGCAAGAACAGATAACTTCTGGGAGAAGGAGAGTCAGTTTTCTTGAAGAGTGTGACCTATGGTAGATGAACCTCTTTCCAGGGCAGGCCTTATACCCAAGAGTATTTGGGCAGCACATATTAGACAGACTCTATTATGTATTATTAATAGGAGAGCGGGGGGCAGAAAGGAGAGGGAGAGAGGGAGGAAGGGAGAGAGAGGGAAGGAGGGAGGGAGGGAGGGAAGAAGAGAGAGAGAGAGAGAGAGAGAGAGAGAGAGAGAGAGAGAGAGAGAGAGAGAGTAGTTTAAAGTTTAAAGAGTGAGGAGATGAGGGACAATTTGGGAAGAGTTGGGGGAAGGAGGTGAACAAGATCAAAATACATTGTATAAAATTCTCAAATAATTATTGAAAATGTTTTGAAATGTAGATGAGTCCCTGCCCTAGGGACATAAAAGCAAGAGTGTCACAAACTGAAGACCACTTGAACTATACAGTAAGACTCTAGCTGATAAGAAAAAAAAAGAAAAAAAGGACTAGGTAACTAAATAAGTGATGAATAATAACCAAGGACCGGGAAACCTTTTGGGATGACAGATGAAGCAGTTCTAATCACATCAAGACCATGGCTGTCTTTCCCCGTCCTCACATTTTTATGCTATAATGTTCCTTTGTACAACTGATATCTTACATATTTACAAATAAAACTCAACTCTTCATATCAAAAAACAAAACAAAAAAACAAAACAAAACAAAATGTTTTGTGAAACATATGTACTTTAATGTGGTGCTATGTATTTTTCTTAGTCTAGATTTTGTTAAAATATTTAAGGCATTTCATTATATTAGTTTCTATTGTCAATTTCATAACTGTTAGAAATGCTAATTAAAAGTAAATTATTTGTTGACCATTTTATTTTATTCTAAATATTATACAGGTTCTACTGTATCACAAGCTGTCTTCAAACTTAACCTAGGATGAGTCTGATATTCTAATTCTCCTACATCCACCTCATAATATCTGGGACCACAAATGTGGGTTTATATGTATTTTGCCATATCCAGTTTATTCCTTGTTGGGAGATGTTTGTTAGGTAAGCATTTTAGATACATCCAATCCCATATAAGAAAATAATTTCTAAAACTATACCAAAACCACCACAAAGCAGAAGGAATTAGTTATCTTAAACAGCTTATGATATTCACATAATCAGTTTTAGATATTGGTATATCATACAATACATTTTGGTGCATATGGAGTTTGAATTCAAGATTTCTGAATTGCAATTGCACCTCATTACTTTTTTCCAGAGTCAAATTGCATCTTAGAAAAGATTTTCTAGAGATCTTCCTGGTTGCTGCCGCCGCAGAGAGCTCGTAGGCAGCACCCCACGAGCAAACTTGAGCCTCGGGACCACAGGTAAGACCAACTTTTCTGCTGCAAGAGACCTGCCTGGTGAACTCAGGACACACAGAAGCAAAATTCCTCTAGGACAGGGCACTTCCTGTGTTTACCAGGAGTCCCAAACCCGCGGATCCCGGCCCGCAGCAGCTCTCTGCTCCCAAACTCCATGGGAGAGAGACCTCACTGCCTGGTCAGGTGGGCACTCCTGAGGCTGCAGAGTGGAAGAGACCACCAACACTGCCCACCCCTGCCCACATCTCTGGCCCAAAAGGAATCTGTATACGGCCTCTGGGTTCCCATGGGGGAGGGCCCAGGAGTGGCAGGACCCCTGTGCCTGAGACACCGCGGGAACCTGAAGGGACAGACCGGATAAACAGTTCTCTGCACCCAAATCCCGTGGGAGGGAGAGCTAAACCTACAGAGAGGCAGACACGCCTGGGAAACCAGAAGAGACTGCACTCTGCACACATCTCTGACGCCAGAGGAAAACACCAAACGCCATCTGGAACCCTGGTGCACAGAGGCTCCCGGAAACGGCAGCGCAGATCTTCCTGGTTGCTGCTGCTGCGGAGAGCTCATAGGCAGCAACCCACGAGGAAGCTTGAGCCTCGGGACCACAGGTAAGACCAACTTTTCTGCTGCAAGTGACCTGACTGGTGAACACCAGACACAGGCCCACAGGAACAGCTGAAGGCCTGTAGATAGGAAAAAACTACACTCCCGAAAGCAGAACACTCTGTCCCCATAACTGGCTGAAAGAAAACAGGAAAGCAGGTCTACAGCACTCCTGACACACAGGCTTATAGGACAGTCTAGCCACTGTCAGAAATAGCAGAACAAAGTAACACTAGAGATAATCTGATGGCGAGAGGCAAGCGCAGGAACTCAAGCAACAGAAACCAAGACGACATGGCATCATCGGAGCCCAATTCTCCCACCAAAGCAAACACGGAATATCCAAACACACCAGAAAAGCAAGATCTAGTTTCAAAATCATATTTGATCATGATGCTGGAGGACTTCAAGAAAGACGTGAAGAACTCCCTTAGAGAACAAGTAGAAGCCTACAGAGAGGAAGCGCAAAAATCCCTGAAAGAATTCCAGGAAATCATAAATAAACAAGTAGAAGCCCATAGAGAGGAGTCACAAAAATCCCTGAAAGAATTCCAGGAAAACACAATCAAACAGTTGAAGGAATTAAAAATGGAAATAGAAGCAATCAAGAAAGAACACATGGAAACAACCCTGGACATAGAAAATCAAAAGAAGAGACAAGGAGCTGTAGATACGAGCTTCACCAACAGAATACAAGAGATGGAAGAGAGAATCTCAGGAGCAGAAGATTCCATAGAAATCATTGACTCAACTGTCAAAGATAATGTAAAGTGGAAAAAGCTACTGGTCCAAAACATACAGGAAATCCAGGACTCAATGAGAAGATCAAACCTAAGGATAATAGGTATAGAAGAGAGTGAAGACTCCCAGCTCAAAGGACCGGTAAATATCTTCAACAAAATCATAGAAGAAAACTTCCCTAACCTAAAAAAAGAGATACCCATAGGCATACAAGAAGCCTACAGAACTCCAAATAGATTGGACCAGAAAAGAAACATGTCCCATCACATAATAGTCAAAACACCAAACACACAAAATAAAGAAAGAATATTAAAAGCAGTAAGGGAAAAAGGTCAAGTAACATATAAAGGCAGACCTTTCAGAATTACACCAGACTTTTTGCCAGAAACTATGAAAGCCAGAAGATCCTGGACTGATGTCATACAGACCCTAAGAGAACACAAATGCCAGCCCAAGTTACTGTATCCTGCAAAACTCTCAATTAACATAGATGGAGAAACCAAGATATTCCATGACAAAACCAAATTTACACAATATCTTTCTACAAATCCAGCACTACAAAGGATAATAAATGGTAAAGCCCAACATAAAGAGGCAAGCTATACCCTAGAAGAAACAAGAAACTGATCGTCTTGGCAACAAAACAAAGAGAAGAAAAGCACACAAACATAACCTCACATCCAAATATGAATATAACAGAAAGCAATAATCACTATTCCTTAATATCTCTCAACATCAATGGCCTCAACTCCCCAATAAAAAGACATAGATTAACAAACTGGATACGCAACGAGGACCCTGCATTCTGCTGCCTACAGGAAACACACCTCAGAGACAAAGACAGACACTACCTCAGAGTGAAAGGTTGGAAAACAACTTTCCAAGCAAATGGTCAGAAGAAGCAAGCTGGAGTAGCCATTCTAATATCAAATAAAATCAATTTTCAACTAAAAGTCATCAAAAAAGATAAGGAAGGACACTTCATATTCATGAAAGGAAAAATCCACCAAGATGAACTCTCAATCCTAAATATCTATGCCCCAAATACAAGGGCACCTACATACGTAAAAGAAACCTTACTAAAGCTCAAAACACACATTGCACCTCACACAATAATAGTAGGAGACTTCAACACCCCACTCTCATCAATGGACAGATCATGGAAACAGAAATTAAACAGAGATGTAGACAGACTAAGAGAAGTCCTGAGCCAAATGGACTTAACAGATATTTATAGAACATTCTACCCTAAAGCAAAAGGATATACCTTCTTCTCAGCTCCTCATGGTCCTTTCTCCAAAATTGACCATATAATTGGTCAAAAAACGGGCCTCAACAGGTACAGAAAGATAGAAATAATCGTGCTATCGGACCACCACGGCCTAAAACTGGTCTTCAAAAACAATAAGGGAAGAATGCCCACATATATGTGGAAATTGAACAATGCTCTACTCAATGATAACCTGGTCAAGGAAGAAATAAAGAAAGAAATTAAAGACTTTTTTACAATTTAATGAAAATGAAGGTACAACATACCCAAACTTATGGGACACAATGAAAGCTGTGCTAAGAGGAAAACTCATAGCGCTGAGTGCCTTCAGAAAGAAACAGGAAAGAGCATATGTCAGCAGCTTGACAGCACATCTAAAAGCGCTAGAACAAAAAGAAGCAAATACACCCAGGAGGAGTAGAAGGCAGGAAATAATCAAACTCAGAGCTGAAATCAACCAAGTAGAAACAAAAAGGACCATAGAAAGAATCAACAGAACCAAAAGTTGGTTCTTTGAGAAAAATCAACAAGATAGATAAACCCATAGCCAGACTAACGAGAGGACACAGAGAGGGTGTCCAAATTAACAAAATCAGAAATGAAAAGGGAGACATAACTACAGATTCAGAGGAAATTAAAAAAATCATCAGATCTTACTATAAAAACCTATATTCAACAAAACATGAAAATCTACAAGAAATGGACAATTTCCTATTCAGATGCCAGGTACCGAAGTTAAATCAGGAACAGATAAACCAGTTAAACAACCCCATAACTCCTAAGGAAATAGAAGCAGTCATTAAAGGTCTCCCAACTAAAAAGAGCCCAGGTCCAGACTGGTTTAGTGCAGAATTCTATCAGACCTTCATAGAAGACCTCATACCAGTATTATCCAAACTATTCCACAAAATTGAAACAGATTGAGCACTACCGAACTCCTTCTATGAAGCCACAATTACTCTTATACCTAAACCACACAAAGACCCAACAAAGAAAGAGAACTTCAGACGAATTTCCCTTATGAATATCGACGCAAAAATACTCAATAAAATTCTGGCAAACCGAATCCAAGAGCACATCAAAACAATCATCCGCCATGATCAAGTAGGCTTCATCCCAAGCATGCAGGGATGGTTTAGTATACGGAAAACCATCAACGTGATCCATTATATAAACAAACTGAAAGAACAAAACCACATGATCATTTCATTAGATGCTGAGAAAGCATCTGACAAAATTCAACACCCCTTTATGATAAAAGTCCTGGAAAGAATAGGAATTCAAGGCCCATACCTAAACATAGTAAAAGCCATATACAGCAAACCAGTTGCTAACATTAAACTAAATGGAGAGAAACTTGAAGCAATCCCACTAAAATTAGGGACTAGACAAGGCTGCCCACTCTCTCCCTACTTATTCAATATAGTTCTTGAAGTCTAGCCAGAGCAATCAGACAACAAAAGGAGGTCAAAGGGATACAGATCGGAAAAGAAGAAGTCAAAGTATCACTTTTTGCAGATGATATGATAGTATATTTAAGTGATCCCAAAAGTTCCACCAGAGAACTACTAAAGCTGATAGACAACTTCAGCAAAGTGGCTGAGTATAAAATTAACTCAAATAAATCAGTAGCCTTCCTCTACACAAAAGAGAAACAAGCCGAGAAAGAAATTAGGGAAACGACACCCTTCATAATAAACCCAAATAATATAAAGTACCTCGGTGTGATTTTAACCAAGCATGTAAAAGATTTGTACAATAAGAACTTCAAGACTGTGAAGAAAAAAATTGAAAAAGTCCTCAGAAGATGGAAAGATCTCCCATGCTCATGGATTGGCAGGATTAATATAGTAAAAATGGCCATTTTACCAAAAGCGATCTACAGATTCAATGCAATCCCCATCAAAATACCAATCCAATTCTTCAAAGAGTTAGACAGAACAATTTGCAAATTCATCTGGAATAACAAAAAACCCAGGATAGCTAAAACTATCCTCAACAATAAAAGGACTTCAGGGGGAATCACTATCCCTGAACTCAAGCAGTATTACAGAGCAATAGTGATAAAAACTGCATGGTATCGGTACAGAGACAGACAGATAGACCAATGGAACAGAATTGAACACCCAGAAATGAACCCACACACCTATGGGCACTTGATTTTTGACAAAGGAGCCAAAACCATCAAATGGAGAAAAGACAGCATTTTCAGCAAATGGTGCTGGTTCAACTGGAGGTCAACATGTAGAAGAATGCAGATCGATCCATGCTTATCACCCTGTACAAAGCTTAAGTCCAAGTGGATCAAGGACCTCCACATCAAACCCGACACACTCAAACTAATAGAAGAAAAACTAGGGAAGCATCTGGAACACATGGGCACTGGAAAAAATTTCCTGAACAAAACACCAATGGCTTATGCTCTAAGATCAAGAATCGACAAATGGGATCTCATAAAACTGCAAAGCTTCTGTAAGGCAAAGGACACTGTGGTTAGGACAAAACGGCAACCAACAGATTGGGACAAGATCTTTACCAATCCTACAACAGATAGAGGCCTTATATCCAAAGTATACAAAGAACTCAAGAAGTTAGACTGCAGGGAGTCAAATAACCCTATTAAAAAATGGGGTTCAGAGCTAAACAAAGAATTCACAGCTGAGGAATGCCGAATGGCTGAGAAACACCTAAGGAAATGTTCAACATCTTTAGTCATTAGGGAAATGCAAATCAAAACAACCCTGAGATTTCACCTCACACCAGTGAGAATGGCTAAGATCAAAACCTCAGGTGACAGCAGAAGCTGGCTAAGATGCAGAGAACGAGGACCACTCCTCCATTGTTGTTGGGATTGCAGACTGGTACAACCATTCTGGAAATCAGTCTGGAGGTTCCTCAGAAAATTGGACATTGAACTGCCTGAGGATCCAGCTATACCTCTCTTGGGCATATACCCAAAAGATGCCCCAACATATAAAAAAGTCACGTGCTCCACTATGTTCATCGCAGCCTTATTTATAATAGCCAGAAGCTGGAAAGAACCCAGATGCCCTTCAACAGAGGAATGGATACAGAAAATATGGTACATCTACACAATGGAATATTACTCAGTTATCAAAAACAATGACCTTATGAAATTCGTAGGCAAATGGTCGGAACTGGAAAATATCATCCTGAGTGAGGTAACCCAATCACAGAAAAACACACATTGTATGCACTCATTGATAAGTGGCTATTAGCCCAAATGCTTGAATTACCCTAGATGCCTAGAACAAATGAAACTCAAGACGGATGATCAAAATGTGAATGCTTCACTCCTTCTTTAAAATGGGAACAAGAATACCCTTGGCAGGGAATAGAGAGGCAAAGATTAAAACAGACACAGAAGGAGCACCCATTCAGAGCCTGTCCAACATGTGGCCCATGCATATATAGCCATCCAATTAGACAAGATGGATGAAGCAAAGAAGTGCCGGCCGACAGGAGCCAGATGTAGATCTCTCCCGAGAGACACAGCCAGAATACAGCAAATACAGAGGCGAATGCCAGCAGCAAACCACAGAATTGATAATAGGACCCCCATTGAAGGAATCAGAGAAAGAACTGGAAGAGCTTGAAGGGGCTCGAGACCCCATATGTACAACAATGCCAAGCAACCAGAGCTTCCAGGGACTAAGCCACTACCTAAAGACTATACATGGACTGACCCTGGACTCTGACCTCATAGGTAGTAATGAATATCCTAGTAAGAGCACCAGTGGAAGGGGAAGCCCTGGGTCCTGCTAAGACTGAACCCCCAGTGAACTAGATTTTTGGGGGGAGGGCAACAACGGGGGGAGGTTGAGGAGGGGAACACCCATAAAGAAGGGGTGGGGGGAGGGGGATGTTTGCCTGGAAACCGGGAAAGCGAATAACACTCCAAATGTATATAAGAAATACTCAAGTTAATAAAAAAAAAAGATTTTCTATTTCGTTTTTCGTAAATGTTGGTTGTTTTCATTTATATTTATATGTGTATGCCTACTTATATATGCATCACTTGCATGCAAGAAGAATGTGTTGCATTCCCTGGAATTGGAGTTATAAGTAACCAGTGTGGGTTCTGGGTTCTGAACCTGGAAACTCTGAAAGAGCATCAAGTACTCTTAACCAGTGAAACATCTCTCTAGATATCAAATTATGTTTTTAATAAGTCAAAATTTTCCTGAAAATGTCTTACATCTCATTCAAACACACATATTTATTTTTTAACAATTAAATTAAGGTTGGATATGCAACATTATTTTTTGTTATTTATGTTTACTGGACATGAATATGAAATGTAATAAAAGTCTTGGTAGTGAGTTATAATCAGAAATTAGATTTATAGAATAAATTTAAAAGACCATTGAAATTCAATTTTAGTTCCCTGTTTAAATTTTATTTTGGGTTTTTCAGTAATATGGGTTGCAAACTTTCCACACAAAAGGCACAATTATTTATCTCAGATATTAGTCACATTTTTTCAGATATTATGTTAAATTTTAGTAAGATGAATGAGAAAATTAAGATTTATTCCAAGAAAACTTCCAAAGTGAATCCTTCATCCTATGGAAATACAACCAGAAAATGCACTTATGATTGCAAAACTGAGTTTATATATTTTTTTAATGCAAGAACCATTAACAAAAATGAGCTTACATATTTCCGCTATATGTTTCACTGCTGTCATTGGTTAGCAATGAATTTTTAAAATCAGAAAGTAATAAATAAAATTTCAAATAGCAACATGTTACAGTGGCATTAATTAGCCTATCTTTTCCATCTAAAGGTGTCTAGCTATTCTACTAAACTTCACAAAATAATAGATAAAAAGACAAACTTAAAATGCTTTTGTCGTAACAAAATATAGTCAGAGCTGGAATTATGCTTTGGTCCTCAAAGATACAGATGGGTCCTAATTGGGGCTAGATTTTATACATATTGCAAGTTTGTTTGTTTGCTTCATTTCATTCTAAAAAAGAACGTGAAGATAGATTATAATAAAGGATCCATGGTATGGGATTGTGAAAGTGGAGATAAAATTTCAATTGCATCATAGTAAGAAGAAATGGTTATTGGGGTTGGTTTGAAGAACATATAATTATGTAAGAAATAACAGCCAAGAATAGTTACTGTAATTAAATACTAAATTTAGTCTGTGCTTCCTGGAAGCCAAGACAATCTTTGAAAAATTAGAATTAGTTTCAAACCCCTAGTTGCATATTAGTTCTTAGGACTAAAATTCCGGTGCTGCTTCGAAACAGCATCAATTTAAAAAAAATTAACACTCGATGTCATGACAGCTGCCTCTTTATTTATGTTCATTTGGTTTTAGAGAAATTGTGAAAACATTCAGTTGAACATTGGATATTTCAAATATTGATAAAATTTAAGAGTGTCACTTTTGATGTGTATAACAATACCATCTGTGATAATTTATAAGTTTGAAGGCTAATAGAAAAAGAAAACTGAAACACTCTGTATACACAAAAAAAGTCCCAAGTACAGGAGGAAATGAATAGCAGAGATTTAGATGATGTAGTTAATAAAATAGTGGCCTCCTAAATATCCAGGTCCTGATCTCTGGAACCTGTATGACATTATATAGTAAAATATATTGCTTTAAATGTGAGGAAGTTAAGGATTCAGTGATAGATACATTTCCTGTATTATACAGGTAAGCACTAAAATTAACCACATCTCGTCTTATAAGAGTGAAGCTAGTAAACATTTTTCTCACTGTAGAATCTACAGAGAGAGAAGGTAATATGACAGCTGACACCAGATTCTATACTGCAAACAGAAGATAGGATAAGACACAATTATTCCAAGTCCCTCAGAAGAAGCACAGTCCTATCAACACTAGATTATAGTTCTGTAAGACAAGTTTAGAGTTACTAGGCTCCTAAAATGAAAGGAATTCAGTGTATTCTGTTATAAGCCAATAATCTTGTTGAAATTGGTTACAATTGTCCTAGGGGACCTATATAACACTTGATACAAAGCTAGGGTTCTTTTTCAAGGGTGGAATCACATTACATCATTTGTGTATGATTATGAGAATAGAGCTATTTTACCCTATGTGAAATCCCATATCGGATGGTTCACAACCTCCTATAAGTGTAAATCGAGAGGACCTGATACCATCTTCTTGTCTCTGAGGTTACCCACATACACATGGCTTACATAAGCACTGACGTAAGGAAATTGATGGTTTTATCTTTGGGCGTAGGGTAAAATTCTGAAAGGCTCACTATATCTAATGTGAAAATCATAAGAATAATTTTAGGACTAGTCAGAGATTCATGTGTCTTTTGTATTTTGATAACATTTGCAGTATTTTCTTATTGCAGTATTCTCTTGTATAACTTCAGGAAATGGCTAGTTATAGAATATGAATGTATAATGGTATCTCTTCCTTTCATCAGGGTAGAAAGGTTGTTGTAAGATTTGAAAAATTTGTATAGTCTATAGTTTGCATGCTGCCAATCTAGATGCAGGTGGATCTGTCTTGAAACCAGAATGTAGGACCAGCACATAAACAAGAAATGACAAGTACTTCAGGTGAAAATGTTATGTTACAGCAGGCACAAAGTCAAAGAATGTTTCTCTTCAGCCCTTTCGGTACAGGGAGCAAAGTGGAACTACCTCAGTATTCTTTATGAATCTGATGGCTGAGTGATTGTCTAACAATTAGGAAGTCATGGCTTCAACCTCAGGAATTATATATTAAGAGTGTGGTGGTGCATACCTATAATCCCAGAACCCAGAAAATAGAAGGGTCAAAAGTTCAAAGCTAGCCTTAGCTTTGTTGTGAGTAATGAAGCTAGCATGGTATGCACGAAAACAACTGAAAACACCAACCAACAGAAAATGCTCTAGTACTCCAGAGAAACAAACTTACTCCGGCATTACCATTGAGAAGCCTGGACTGGATTTCAAGAGACTGAAGCAAAATAATTCACTGCAGGTACCCGATCTTGACTTTTCAAAAGACTATAGTGATGGAGGCAACAGGATAAATATAATAGCAAGTGTAGTACATCAATATTCCAGTAAAAATTCTTTGGTGCCCATTTTTCCAAGGTAGTTTCATAATCATCCCAGGCAAATTTCATGGTATCTGAGCAAGGTGTCAGCTGATTTCTAATGCATGATAGATAATAGCTCCTTACTTAAATTGACATTCCCAGAAATGTATTGGTCCAACAAATCATGTTTTTTAAGCTAACTTCCCTCTGTGCTCCCAGAGGATTCTGTGTCTAGTTTGCATAATTCTTATAATGCTAATAAATAAAGTCAGATATTCTGAGTAGGCTTTTTAAGAATGCTTTAATTGTTTTTTGGTGTGAGACAGGTTATGATATGAATATGTGTATATGCGTACATACCTTATTTTTAGACATGGTCTCTCATTGAACGTAGAGCTTATTAATTCAACAAGGCTGGATGGCTACCAAGCTCAGGGGTCCTCCTGTCTCTGTATTTCCAGAACTATTATTACGGTGGGTTCTGTGATCTGAACTTAGGTCCTCAGTTTGCATGTCAAACACTTTACTGACAGAGTCATTGCTTCAGGTGTTTCTTACTACTTTTTAAGAGACAAGTATTATAGACCCAATAAAGCTCTACAGGCTACAGGTAAGAGCACGATTTTACTACACAGGACTTTGGCTGACTCCACATGAACCCACTGGCCAATCCGCCCATCTCTAAGTAAGTGCCAGGAGAATATGCAAGAGTCCCTCTTTGTGTCAGTGTTTTGAATGAGGTTGTCCCACACAGGCTCAGATCTTTGAGCACCTGGTTCCCAATTGTTTGTGTTGTCTGGGGAGATGCTATAGCTTTCCAGGGGGTGGTACGTCACTAGGCATGGGATTTAAGAATTCATACCATTGTATCACTTCAAGTTCTCTGTTTTGTATTTGGTGCTGGTGATATGATCTTTCAGCATCTTGGTCCTACCACCCACCATGCCTGCCCTGCCTGTTTGTTGTGATGGGATTTTTCTCCTCTGGTACTACAAACCAAAATAAAATCTCTCTTCCTTGAGATTTTTTTGTCATTATGTTTTATCACAACATCAGGAAAGTAATTAATACATACATTGGTATATGCATATATATATATCATATAGGTTCCTCACATCATTGGAAATATTCAACCTGAGAGTTCTGTGAGGACAAGACCTATCCTACTCACTATTGACTTAGGAGAATACAGAATAATTCCTAATATACCAATAAGTAAATAGTCATTTTGTTAATGAGTTTGGTTACAAAAAAGGAGACACCTATGAAAGTTATGTCGGGAAAGAACCTTACATATCAAATAGCTGAGGTCAACATATAATTGATCAATTCAGTTTTAAATGATTTTACACCTAAACTTTGGGCTTTGTGAACTTTAGTAGCATTCTGTAGCACTGTCTTCTGTGAAAAATTTAGCATACATCTGTCAGGAGTGGATACCCATTCTTGAATTCCCTAAAGAATCCATGCTAGATTTTCCAGTTGTGTCAATTCTTCCAATTCCTGCCAAATCAGTGATATGATAAACCTCTAGGGCTACTGAATTAGCATAACATAACACATTATGCCACAAACACTGACAGCTATATTAGAGTACAAAAATAAATCAGAAATCCTGAAGACTTTTTGATCCTCTGGGATTCACAGAAAAATGAGTTTTCTCACCTTCTGTTCCAGTATCCAAAGTGAATCTTTTATAAAAACCCTGTTTTGTGTGCATATTAAAAGTGTTTGAATGTATGATACACACACACACACACACACACACACACACACACACACACACACACTATAACATTATTCCCAATCTGCTTCTTCCTCCCTCCATATTCCAGAACTCACTCAGAATTTTCCTTTTTACACACCCACCTTGAAACAATGCTTTGGATATGTATTAGACAGAAACAAAAGCATATGTATGCTATGTTAATATTATTAACAGGCTACAGATCATAACTCTTCAAGTACATACTATTAGTGTTTCCTTATTTGTTTTTCTTCATATTAAAATCAGTGGTTTTCTGGTCTTGTTTTCTTATTCATTGTTGATAATTGAATACAGATTTCCTTGATTGCCAGGCACACATTCTACCTCTGGGTTGTACCCTACAATCCCATCTTGCACCTTTTTCTGTTTCTTGTAATTTACATGTATGGTTTGATTTTTGAGAAAAATGATGTTCTGTCATATAATGTAGAGTAACTCCTTAGAAAGAGTCATAATGTCAAGCAAGACCACGCTCAGTTTTCTTCTCTGACATAATGATTAGTTTATATTTGCAATGCTTTTCTTATTTTTCTTCTGTGCAGTTATTCACATATAGAAGAGCTGGTCAATATTACACAGGCTATATTATACTGGAATATATATATACATACATATATATATATATATATATGCTTATATAAGTATAAGCTCTTTCAGTCCTTTCTCTGAATCCTTCAACGGGATTCCGTTCTCAGTTCAGTGGTTTGCTGCTGGCATTCACCTATGTATTTGCCATATATATAAAATCTACCATGAGTTCTTAGTCTTTAGATATTTGGAGGTAGATAAAAGTCTTTGCAATTAAAAAAATCTATGCAAAAGACATATTATCATTATGTTGGCAGCATGCCCAGTAAATGGTAATTATGCTTGAAATTGTGATTCTCAGTTGTCCAGAGTTTTCAACCAGATGAGGGCAAAGAGCTCCTTTTTCTCCCCATATTCCCATAACTTATTCTGCCTTCTTTTTTTCTTTTTTTTAAATTGTATTCTTCTTTATTATTATATCTTAGAAGTCAGTTTGTTTTTTTTTCCACCATCTTTATTAATTGGGTATTTCTTATTTACATTTCAATTGTTATTCCCTTTCCTAGTTTCCAGGTCAACATCTCCCTAACCTCTCCCCTCCCCTTCTATATGGGTGTTCCCCTCCCCATCCTCCTCCCATTAACGCCCTCACCCCAACCATCACGTTCACTGGGGGTTCAGTCTTGGCAGGACCCAGGGCTTCCCCTTCCACTGGTGCTCTTACTAGGATATTCATTACTACCTATGGGGTCAGAGTCCAGGGTCAGTCCATGTACAGTCTTTGGGTAGTGGCTTAGTCCCTGGAAGCTCTGGTTGCTTGGCATTGTTGTTCATAAGGGGTCTCGAGCCCCTTCAAGCTCTTCCAGTTCTTTCTCTGATTCCTTCAACGGGGGTCCTATTCTCAATTCAGTGGTTTGCTGCTGGCATACGTCCCTGTGTTTGCTGTATTCTGGCTGTGTCTCTCAGGAGCGATCTACATCCGGCTCCTGTCAGTCTGCACTTCTTTGCTCCATCCGTCTTGTCTAATTGGATGGCTGTATATGTGTGGGCCACATGTGGGGCAAGCACTGAATGGGTGTTCCCTCCGTATCTGTTCTAAACTTTGCCTCCCTATCCCCTCCCAAGGGTATTCTTTTTCCCCTTTTAAAGAAGGAGTGAAGCATTCGCATTTTGGTCATCCTTTTTGAGTTTCATGTGTTCTGTGCATCTAGGGTAATTTGAGCATTTGGGCTAATATCTACTTATCAATGAATGCATACCATGTGTGTTTTTCTGTGATTGGGTTACCTCACTCAGGATGATATTTTCCAGTTCCATCCATTTGCCTATGAATTTCATAAAGTCATTGTTTTTGATAGCTGTGTAGTATTCCATTGTGTAGATGTACCACATTTTCTGTATCCATTCCTCTGTTGAAGGGCATCTGGGTTCTTTCCAGCTTCTGGCTATTATAAATAAGGCTGCTATGAATTATTCTGCCTTCTTATCTTGCTTAAATCTACTCACCTAGATTTGTTCCAAAGAATGGGTGCTGCATTGTATTTCTGGCCCTGATTGGAGATAGGCTATTCTAAATTAGTCAAAAGATTATAAGGTAGTTTGTTGAAATGATGGGAGGAATAGCTATCTCCTTAATGAGTTATATTCTTATATATATCCCAGAAGTCACCCCCTTAATTCAGTTGCTTCTAGTGTCTGTCTTACTACTATGTCGTCTGCTTTCTGAGTTCTAAGAACAAAATTATCACTTCCTCCCCCTTTTTCCTATATCCCCATTTCAGACACCAGCCAAAACACTAAGTCGGCTTGCTCTGACCCTCAGCATATTCTCAAATTCTATCCTGATAACACCCCTCCACCCTCTGTTTGCAGACATCCATCGGAGAACTTGCCTGCTTTCCTGACCTTTAATTCATAAATCATGGTTTTCTCTCTGCTTCTCATCCATCCCCTACTTTTGAACAGCTGCCATTGAGATTTATAAGTTTTCTACATTGTTGCTTTTGCTCTCAAACTTCAATAAAATTATTCTAGATACTCTTTCTAAGTCCATTTAAAAATCTTTTGCTCATGAAACTAGACAAGAAACATGCAAAAGAGATCATTTTTTCTGATAAGAATCATTTCCTCTTGTCCCAGGTTCAAGTATTTTTAATACCTACATAGGAGAAGGTTAATTAGGGCTTGGCACTCTTTTTTTGTAAAATCCTAATAAACTGCTTTGTTCGGCCAAGATGAATGTGATGGCATCTTTTCTATGTGTCTTTTCTACCTGAGACAAATATACATGTTTTAAAAAAAATCTCAGCAGCAAAATAATACAACTTTTCAGAAACTAAAAACAATGATGTACAATGGAGTACTACACAGAGATTAAAAACAACTACTTCATGAAATTCACAGGCCAATGGATGGAACTAGAATATATCATCCTGAGTGAGGTCACCCAGACACAAAAGAACACAGATGGTAAGCACTCACTAATAAGTGGCTAGTAGCCCAAAAGCTCACAATATCTGCAATACAACTTACAGACCATAAGGCACGTAAAAGGAAGGAAGACCAAGGTATGGATGCTTCAGTCCTGCATTGAGGGGGGAACAGGATTATTTTGGGAGGTGGAAGGAGGGGGAACCTAGGAGGGAGAGAAGAGGGGGAAGAAACTGGAGAAATGAGAGAGAGTCATAGGGTAGAATATCGAACAAAAATATGTAGCAGGAAGGATGAGGATCTTGGGATAGCCAGTGGAGTGTCCCAGACACCAGAGAAATGTGAGGCTACCTGGACCAAGGGGATTGACTTTAGCAGTAATGCACAGAGAAGGGGGAGATAGAACCTGTGCAGACCACCACCAGTAGATAGGCACCCCTGGTTGAGCTATGGGGCCACCCACTCATCTCAATTTTTTTTTAAACCAGAAATGTTCCTGTCCATAGGAAGAACAGGGACAAAAACAGAACAGAGATGGAAATAAGGACTGACTGGGGACAGCCTCACCTGAGGATACATCATTTCTGCGGACACCAAACCCAACACTGTTGTCATGGTCAAGAGGTGCAAGCTGACAGGAACCTTGGGCTGTGGTTTCTTGGGAGGTAAGGCCAACAACTGACCTATGCATATGCAGATGCTTGGAGTCAACCATCAGACTGAACCCAGGGAACCTGGTGAGGGAGCTGGCAGAAGTACTGGAGGAACCGAGGGGATTCCAACCCTATTAGAAGAGCAATATAGATTGGACTGACCACACAGTTCCTCCAGAGTCTAGACCAACAATCAAGGAGTGTACCTGGAGGGATCCATGGATCCTATGTAGCAGAGAATGGCCTTGCCTTACAGCAACAGGAGGGGAGGATCTTGGTCCTGGGGAGGTTTGATGCCCAAGAGTAGAGGGATGCTAGAGTGATGGGGCAGGAGAGTGTGGGTTGGTGGGGAAGCACTCTCATAAAGGCAAAGGGGAGGAAGAGAGCAGATGTGGGATGGGGGTGTTTGGGTGGAGGGTGTAACTGAGAATTGGGATATCATTTGAGATGTAAACGAATGGAATGATTAATAAAAAAATCCATCATCTCCGATTAAATAAAAAGAAATGAAGGAAGACACAGGTAAAGTAACAGATAACTCCTTGATGTATCCCCCTGAACTATTGTCATCAACCTGAATATCTAAACTTCAATGTTAGAACAAAGTACACTCACACAGGATTAAGCATTCATAATTTTCAATGTGTAAATATTCACAATAAATAGAGCTTTGAAAAAACAGAAAGTGTGTTTCAATGGCTCCTTTTTAAAGTTTACTGTTTGGACAATTTTGTCCTTGAGCACTTTTTCTACATCATTTTTGACTCTCTTTCTCCATCTCAAAATCTTCTGTGAACCACCAAAGAGCTCCTTTTAATGATGTTAACTAATATTGCCCATCCACAGTCTCTATTACCATGAGACGGTAACAGAGCTGAGCAGTTCACAGTGGTTTATTTAGTCCTGTATCTAACATAGAAATAATTTTACAGGAGCAACTTATTTAATGATTGGAACTGTTTTTCAAGATCTTGAAAGGTTTCCTCTTCCTTTCCACTTCATTGAACCACATGCTGTCACAAAGGGAGCTGTCACAATAAATATTTGTATAAATGAAGTACCCCACCAAGATACTGATATTATCTTGAGAATCCAATGGTTTGCCTCAGAATTAGAAGCTGAGTAAATAAGGCAAGTGGATCATTAGCATTGTGTCGCTATATGTGTGCTTGTCAGCTGATGCAATTATTTCAGGAAAGTTAAAAATCTCACAAGATCTCTTGTCTTTCTTTTAAATATGCCAGATGAGACATGAGTTTTTAATAACACAGAAAGCCTGTATTGCAAACCAGCTTCTTCTATCTATTCTACTAAACCCAGTGTCAGGCAATTCATTTCATTTTCCCTTATGTGTCCATTGTATAAAGCAAATTCTGTTACTGTTGGTGAATCTATAACTCATTACTGTGTACGCAGGTAGTTCCACATATAACTTTTTTGTAAGACTTAACCCATTCTTAAGTGTTTAGGGGAAAACAAAATAAGTATTCAATTTTAAAGACAAAAATAGAAGTTTGATTCCATCTTCTGGCTATTGTAAATCGAGCTGCAACAAATACAGGAGGGCAGATGTCTCTTCTCTATATTGATTTCGTGTCTTTTGGTTACATGCCCAGTGGAACAATGAATGGATCATCTAGAGGCTTGCTTTAAGTTTGCATTCTGTTGTTTATAAGAGTTTCATTCCAGTACATTCCTACAACAAGATGTAATGATTCTCTTTTCTTCATGTTTTCCCTTAAAAAGAACTGTCATTTTATTTGGAGTGAGAGTAATTATTTAAGATTCTAATTTTCATTTTCTCAGTGAGTAGTGATGTTGAGTAATTTGTACCTATGATCTCTGTATGTTGCTTTTTGAGGAATACTTATGTACCTCTGCTGACTGGGCACACATGTATTATCTATTTGAGAGGTTAAAGAAGAGCAGGAATAGTTTCTGATTTGAGAGAGTACATGCAGCATAAGTACAAAGAAAAGAAGTGGATAAAATTCATAGCAATATATTTTACATGGAACTAAAATGTAGTTCAAATTCTAAGGAGGATTTGAGTGGAGAATCATTGTTTAGGTCTTGAGAGGCTGTTGAGGGAACAGGATACTCTCTGAAGCTACAAGAACTAGCTAGAGACCTCAACAACTAGGGGACAAGCAATCAGTATTTCTGCTATATAGGCCATCATTTCCATATATCTATGTCTCACTTCCATGTGTTGTTTTTCCCTTGACCATTCTGCTGAATTTTTAAAACCTATTAATCATGAAATCCTTATGAAAGATGGTACACCATCTCTTCCTCTCATTCTGTGGCTTCTGATTCCACAATCTCACACAAATTATCATTTGAGTTAGATATTCACTGACCCCAATTTTACTACATATTTGTTACAGCATATTTCATATTTCAGGCACACTTCAGAGCTAACATAATAGGTAAAGTAGTAGTCCAAGATCATGTGACCACTTGGGGGAAATTTAAGCTATGGCCCTATTAGCATCCAGGTGTTTCCTCTGAAGCTTTAGTAGCAGGATTAGAAAGAATTTAATGCAGAAAGTACATGAGAACTTCCAGACACCTCCCCTGGAATGACTTGAAAAGTACACAGTGACCAAGGAGGTTGGTTCCCTCATCACCTCTCTTAGAAAAGTTACTGCTGTGACGTGAATGTTTGTGACATAGCCTCTGTGTCATTAAGTACAGAACAAGAACTGTCAACACATTCCAGTTAGTTCATATTAACTGCCAGTTGGAAATAACATTGGAGTTAAGTGAAAAAAAATGAATCTATATTTCCTGGATTGACACAAATTATTTTCCCTTGAGTAACATAATCACAGCTTAACCAAGGAGACAAAACTTTGTCATCTGTAGTTTGACTTTAAGACTTTAACTTTGTTTTCTTTCCCTTCCTTTCTTTATCCCACTCTTTTCCACTTTCTCTCCCTTCCACCTTCCTTTGCTCTCCCCTCTATCCTCTTTTTTTTCCATTAACTTATTTTTATTAGATATATTTCTTTACTTACAGTTCAAATGGTATTCCCTTTCCTGGTTTCCTGTCCATAAGCTCCCAACCCCACCCCCTCCTCCATATGGGTGTTCCCCCCATCCACCCTACTTACACTGGGGGTTCAACCTTGGCAGGACCAAGGACTTCCCCCTCCTCTGGTGACCCAACAAGGCTATTCTCTGCTACATATGCAGTTGGAGCCCTGGGTCAGTCCGTGCATATCTTTTGGTAGTGGTTTAGTATCTGGAAGCTCTGGTTGGTTGGCATTGTTGTTCTTATGGGGCTGCAAGCTCCTTCAGCTCTTTGAATCCTTCCTCTAATTCGCCCAAAGGGGTTCCTGTTCTATGCCCACCCACAGGTATGTCTATTTATAGGTATGCTTGCCAATATAAGTGTAAAGAAATACCTGCTTATACATTTTGGAAAAATTAATAAATAAGCTGATAATAGCCAAAAAAAGAAGAAGAAGAGTAGGAATTCATAGCCACCTTAGGTTTTCCACCAACACAATCAATCAAAAACAGATTCTTTATCCTTTATAGCCAAATTACTACTGCTTGCAACAGAATTGTTTATTTTTATATTCTATGTATTAGCTCCTTATGAGATGAAGATTTGTTAGTATTCGGTCTCATTCTTTCTTTTGTCTCTCTACTCCATAAATTACTTTGCTGTGCAGAATATTTTTATTTGACATAAATTGGTCTCTGTAGTTTTTGATGTTTGACCTGTGCTTTGAAGTTTTGTCCAAAATTGTAAAATACTTGACGACTCCAACTTTATTATGCATTTCCACTGTTAATTTCTCTACTAGCACCATAGTTTCAGGCACTATATTTGATCATTTAATTTAATTTTGACTTCAGTTTTATACTTGGCCGGATATATAGTAATAGTGGAATACTATTCAACCATTAAAATAGTGAAAATTTGACATTCAGAACAATATTGACAGAATGGTAGAATGTCAAATTTACTGAAATAAGCTAGGCACAATAAAAAATAGTATATAATACAATTTATGGAACCTGAAAATGCCCTTGTAGACATAGAGAATAGTCTTGTGTATATAATGGATTAGGAGGGATGGAGGACCTTAGGTAATGGGTAGGCAGTTACAAATGCACTGTAGAAACAAGTTCTAATATTCTATTGCTCATTATGCACTTATTGAGTGCCCAAACCTACTCCATCTTGGAACTGGCCCCCATTTAAAAGAGGTCTGAGAATGACTGACAAATGAACTCAAGCTATACCCCAGTACCAAGTAGTACCCCATGGCTTTTCCTTGGCCAGTTACTTCCTAGGTACTTCCTTGCAACAGTTAATCAAAGATTAGTCTGAGTGTTTCAGATGCACTTTCATACCATTCCTGCTTGTATACTGTCTTCCTTCAGAGCACCCAACTGACGGCTTACAATAGACATTCAGTTAAATGTTTGCCAGGATGGACCCCTCAACCCCAATCCATGTATCCCCTAATTACTTCCATTTTCTGTAAAACCTTGTCCCAATGAGAGTTTGTGACTGTTTCACCAAACTGTCCTATGTGTCAGCAGTGAATAAACCCAAACTCCAGTTTGTAATAAAGAGACCCTAATGTGATTGCTTTGGAAATGGCTCCTTGGTAGTCTTTTGTGGTTCACAAATCCTTCCTGGTACAACACCATCACTAATAAAATGTGTTGTCTCTTTCAAAATAGCTAGAAGAAATGATTGTAATAGTGTCTTAAAATTAAATAAGTTATTATTAATTATTCATTTCTCTGATTCAAATCATTATGTGATGAGTTCATGTATTATCCAATATCCTATGAAAATGTAAAACTATTTCTCAATTAAATTAATTTTTTAAAAAGGCCAAGTCTGACAAAGACCTAAATATCTTCATAAAGGAAACTCTGAGGATTCATGTCTTCAAAGAAGTATCAAGAAGCTGAAGTTAATCATTTTGTCTTCAATCATTTGTCTGTCATTTTGTCTCATCCATTCTTTTTCTTTCCAATTTATTCTATAATGTAGTTGTTAGCCATGTGCAACTGTTGGATAGTTGACATGAGGCTAGATTTTGAAAATTTATTTGAAAACATGTAAAATATACTAACAGTAAATATTTATAATGATTACAAATTTACAAAAACATTTTTTGCAAGTTTGGACTAAAGAAGACATGTCATTTGTGTGTGTGTGTGTGTGTGTGTGTGTGTGTGTGTGTGTGTGTGTGCCTGTATGTTCATGCTCTTCTTGCCTGAAGCCATCAGAAAAACACATTAGATCCCTAAGAACTGGATTTACTAGTGTTTAGGATATATGTGACAAACAAAATGTATTACTGAAGTTAATTTTCTTGTTTTTTTTGTTTTGTTTTTTTTTTAACTATTTACTTATGTTTTGTGACTCTGAGGCACCTGTTCCCAGACAGAGATAGGACTGGACTGAAAAGACTGCAAACCCTGGGAAGCCAACTAGTTTTTCATTCCTGCAGGCACTGGAGGATCTGGACATGGGTAGCTTTAGATATGTAAAGGGTGCTATGAGCCCCAATCTTTTGGAGTCCTTTTGCTATCCTTGCCCCAGACCTTAAAAGACCGACTCCAGAGAATCAAATAACCCTACTAAAAATGGGATACAATGGTAAACAAAGAATTCTCAACTGAGGAATATAGAATGGCTGAAAAGCACCTTAAAGAAATGTTCAACATCCTTAATCATCAGGGAAATGCAGATCAAAACAACCCTGAGATTCCACCTCACACCAGGCAGAATGGTTAAGATCAAAAACTCAAGTGACAACAGATTCTGTCAAGGATGTGGAGAAATAGGAACACTCCTCCATTATTGGTGGGATTGCAAGCTTGAACAGCTACTCTGGAAATCACTCTGGAGATTTCTCAGAAAATTGGACATTGAACTACCTGAGGACTCAGCTACACCACTCCTGGGCATACACCCAAAAGATTCCCCAACATATAACAAAGACACATGCTCCACTATGTTCATAGCAGCCTTATTTATAATAGCCAGAAGCTGGAAAGAACCCAGATGCCCCTCAGCAGGGGAATAGATACGGAAAACGTGGTACATACACGATGGAGTATGACTCCGCTATTAAAAATAATGACCATGAAATTCATAGGCAAATGGATAGAACAAGAAAATATCATCCTAAGTGAGGTAACCCAATCACGAAAAACCAAACATGGTATATGCACTCACTGATAAGTGGATATTAGCCTAAAAGCTTGGGTTACACAAGATATTATTCACAAACCACATGAAATTCAAGAAGTAGGATAACTAAAGTGCAGATGCTTCACTCCTTCTTAGAAAGGAGAAGAAAAAATATTCATAGGAGGAGATATGGATACAAAGTTTGGAGAAGAGCCCGAAAGAATGGCCATTCAGAGACTGCTTCATTTGGGGATCCAGCCCATATACATATAACCCTCAAACCCGGACAATATTGCTGATGCCAAGAAATGCATGCTGACAGCTGTCTCCTGAGAGGATCTGCCAGAGCATGACAAATACAGAGGCAGATGCTTGCAGCCAACCATTGAACTGAGAGCAGGGTCCACATTGGAGGAGTTAGAGAAAAGACTGAAGGAACTGAAGGGATTTGCAACCCCTAAGAACAACAATACCAACCAAACAGAGTTCCTAGGAACTAAACCATGATCTAAAGGGTACACATGGACAGACCCATGGCTCCAGCTGCATATGTAGCAGAGGATGGCCTTGTTGGGCATCAATGGGAGGAGAAGCCCTTGGTGCTCCCAAGGCTTGACCCTGCAGTGTAGGGGAATGTCAGGGCTGGGAGGCAGGAAGAGGTGGGTGGATGGTTGGAGGAACACCCTCATAGATGAAGGGGGAGGGGAGATGGGATATTGGGTTTATGGACAGGAAACTGGGAAAGGGGATAACATTTGAAATATAAATAAGAAAATATCAAAAAAACTTTCTATTTAAAAAAAAAAGACAGACAACTCTTGGACCCTAGGGTCTTCCTAGAATTCTTTGCCAATCTGGGCCTGTCTTTGGATCACTTGCTGGGTTTTCCAAAAATCACTTTTGCTCTAATTCTATTCCATAGTATTCATTTATAAAATGCCCTAAAGAAAGAATGTATAGAAGAAATTTTAATCCATCAAGGCAATGGCTAAAGCAGCATCAAATTCAGAGGATAATGTGATGAATTTACATCAGGTTAATTATATTATTATCTCTTAGACTTTTCATTTTTGTATGATTAGAACATTCAAATTTTATTTTTGGGCAATTTTCAAGGAAAAGTCTATTATCATTGCTATCATTATGTGATGTGATAGATGTCTTGAACTTATTTAATTGAAATTTCATATCTATCACTCCCAAAGCCAAAAGTTAAGGATGTCAACTCTTTAGGGACAGAAATTGTATTTGTTTTGTTCATCTATGTACTTTCTGAACCTTGTAAATTTCCTAACACAGACTAATTAAGTACTTGTTGAACAACTGGAATTCTAACACTCAAGATATAATTATAAACCTTGTAGAAAGATAGTGGTAGGTTCTACATCTCTTTCAAAATATGTAAATCAAAAATAGCTTGTATCTCAGGTCCCTAAATACTTCCAATTCTTGCACCAATTTTTATGTAAAAATCAAAGACTACCATTTATAGGGCAATTTCACTTTTTTGGTCTCGTTTTTCATTAATTCTTTTTTCTTTTTAAATTTTTTCTTGAATATTTTATGTATTTACATTTCAAATGTTATACCCTTACCCCCTCTCCCAGACCCCTTCCCCCTCCCCTAATTGATATATGTCTCAGAAGTTTATTATGCCTTTTTGATTTAGCATATACAATATAGGGGAGAATGAATGGCAGAGGGCTGTCAAAGCCCAGGATTCATGTGTTGGTTCTATGTGAGAGAAATTTGCTGTCTTACAAAGCAGGGGTAAAACCACAGACCAGCTGGGAGTTAAGTTTGAGAAGTCTTTTGCTAAGCAAATACATGAAAACTATGCATTTTCATCTTTTCCTTTTGGTTCTGTTATTATAATTATTAATTTGAACTACACATTTTATTCCATATGTGTTTATACAAAATGGTTCTAGATAGGACACTGTAGATATGCTTGAGGGATGTATGAATCTTGAACTTGTGTGCAAAGCTGTGTGTATATTTTTGCACTTGTGTATCTAGGGTTGAGAATTTTATAGCTGTCATCAGTATCTCAAAACATTTCTTTGACTTAAAAAAAGTATTACCCAGTCAATACTCCATTAAAGTTTGCAGTCAACTAACAGTAAAATGATGATATCTTGCTCTTGTTTATAAAGGAAAGAAGGGTTATCCTATGGATGAAAAACACTGTCTTTCTATATTATTCATACATTATCCAGGAGAGTAGATGAGTATCTCCTTGGATATTCATCAAACCCTACTTAGAATTTTAAAGCACTCTGAAGCAATGTCTAAGAGAAAAATAAATTTACATTTACAAAAATGTTTCAAATGAAAATCAAGTATGCCTATTGAAAAACAGTTTATTTCAAAACAAATTTTATTATCATGAAGACTTTAAAACCAAATCCCAAACCATCTTAAATAAATCCATATGAGGTTTCTACTAACACTAAGCTATTTTACTTTCTAAGGAAGTCTCTATCATTGATACTTTCGATGTGATATAAGCATGAACTATATGATTTTCATTCAAAGGGAAAATTAAATGCTTGCTCAACATTTTGTTTTCATCTTTCTAATAGCAACATCCAAAGTTTTAGTTTTTGTTTTTCAAGCATTATTTCTCTTACATTACCATCATGCTCAGTCATCTCTGTGAGATAAGTATGTGGCTTAAACAGTCAATCATATTATCTTCAAATTAAGATGCTTATTTCCAAGGCCAAAACCTGAGTTCTATCAATGGAGCTCACATAACGGAACATGATAACCACAGAGCTTCCAGGGACTAAGCCACTACCCAAAGACGATACATGGACTGACCCTGGACTCTGACCTCATAGGTAGCAATGAATATCCTAGTAAGAGCATCAGTGGAAGGGGAAGCCCTGGGTCCTGCTAAGAGTGAATCCCCAGTGAACTAGACTATGGGGGGGAGGGCGGCAATGGGGGGAGGGTTGGGAGGGGAACACCCATAAGGAAGGGGAGGGGGAGGGGGATGTTTGCCCGGAAACCGGGAAAGGGAATAACACTCGAAATGTATATAAGAAATACTCAAGTTAATAAGGATGGGGGGAAAAGAAATAGTTAACTACTTTAATTAAAAACTGAATAATCTTAAATAGTTACTCAAAAAAAGTTGTCTTATGGTCTCCATATATGTCCCATGTTATTTATATATGTTGCCACACTCAGAAAACAGTACATAAATGGAAAATTAAAAACTATTATGGGAAAGGATGCTTCTTTTGCAGTGTTGCAATGTTACTGGTGACTACTGACACATAATTAAGAATGAGAAGTATTGGAGGCTTCTTTGAGAAGCCACCACCCCTTAACAAAAAACATTAAAAAGAAAAGAAACCGTTCAGACAGAAAATTATTGAAAAGAATCCAAAAGAACTGTGATAAAATGCCAAAATTTATCTACTTACAATTGCTGGCTTCTGGTGGGGATTGGGGAGTGAGGAAGGACTCAGTTTTCATTGAGAGGTTTGCCACTGGGAGTTTGACCATGTTCCAAAGTGTACATGGGCAACACAAATTGGACTTGGTGTTGTGTTTGTTTATTGCTGTTTCGTTTTAGGGAGGGTACAAAGGGCAGGGTGAAGCTGAAGGGAATAGGGACTGAATATGATTGGGATCTACTATATGAAACTCAAAAATAAATAATAATAATAATAATATATTGAGAAAATGAAAAAACTATTAATAAAACAATCAATGGAGGTAAAAACTGGCATAATCAATTAACCAACTAAAATTAGTTAAACTATTATAAACAAAATATTCCCTAGAAAAGAGAAATAACTAGGTTTCAATTATCCTACGGGTCAGTATTTGAGAAGCCTTGAATCTTCTTGATATCGGGATCCCCAGATTTTCTCTTTTTATGCATCTTATAAAACTAAGACCTTAGGCCTGTCTTTTGATTTCTAATATATTGTTCAGTGGTGAACAATGATCTTTTCAAAGGACATATATAGTCTGATGCTATCAGTTTATTTTTCATAAATGGTGAGAACAGGTTAAACATGTAGTCTCAATTAGGTTTTGAGAACATGAGAAATTTGTTTGTCCCACAAGTCTCTGTTATATCATTTCTACCATGTGAAACAGTAAAGCATGCTGAATTTTTTAAGACTAAATGCACATGTCTCTGACTTTCAAAAGAACACAGATGTTTGAGAGGATTCCTGAAGGCTGGAATGGGGTAGAAAAATGGGATAAATACCCTGTTTGGCAGATCGACAGGTGTAAAATTGAGGAATGACCTCTCTCATCTCAAAGACTAATAAAGAGAGTATACCACAAAATACATAGTGCTGTGTATTTCTTTCTCCCCTAAAGTTGATATGAGCTTATCTGTCTGCTTTCCTTCTTACCTTCTGTTCTTTTTTACCAACTGTTCCGTTTCCCTTCTTTTCAAAATCTTTCATGGTTGAAATAGATATTCTATCTTTCATACTTGGAATATTTTACAGAACATTGTAAAAGTCTTGGCAGAAATGTGGGTTCAAGTTAGTTTTAGGCCAAGATTTTAAAAACAGTGTTCACCTTTAGTATTTTATAATCCAATTGCCATAGTGCAAACTTTCCACAATTCACTCTTGGAGAGATAAAAAATGTGGAAGAGCTTTGGTAGAAAAGATACTACATGGAAAAAGGGACATTTTAAAACCCACAAAACCAGAGCAAGTTTTAGATGAAGATCTCTCTCTCTCTCTCTCTCTCTCTCTCTCTCTCTCTCTCTCTCTCTCTCTCTCTCTCTCCCCCCCCCCTACAAAATACAGAAAGATCTAAAGAACAATAGACTCCTATTCTTCAAACCGCTATGCTTCTTTAAAAGTGGAGAACTGAATCAGCATCTGGAATTTGAAAGGTCCTTGAAATAGCTATTCTGTGCAGGTCAGCAAGGGAGATCAAAAGGCAAAATAAATTGTAGAATGGTAATAATTGTACTCAATTTATATATAAGTGAAAAGGCTTTTTAACTGGACAAAAAGGGGGAAATGTTGTGGTTTGCCCTGGAGTTATCTATATTTTGATGCTAATTCCACTGCTCCAAGGACAGCTGCCTAGTCACATACTCAGGAATCAGGTGACTTCACCAGAACCTTCTCCCCATTGAATTTGTAAAGTACAGGTGAGGGGCAGGTACAGGATAGAAGGAGGCCTGTCATTGGAGGAGAAGGAAGGATGGGCGGGAGAGAAGTTTGAAGGAAGAGGAGGAGACTGGGGGAAAAAAGAAGAGACAGGAGAGAGGAGAGGGTGAGAAACCATGGCAGGTGATGTTAAGATTCTGCTCTGTGTATTTACAGGTTGTTATTACTGTTCCTAAGGGATGGATGGTACCGGGCTTTGTATGTTTAAATGGGCAATTATATCTTACCAACTGGATCTAAAAAAATGTAAAGTAAGTCATTCAGATGTAATGTTTAAATTCCAGAGAATGTGTGAGATCATCTATGAAAAGAGTGTAACATGACATGAGGACTATCTCTAAGCAGGAGTTTGCATACTCTTATATGAAAAGGCTAAGAAAAGAGTACAAGTCAGGAAAGGAGACCAAAAGAATATACTGAAGAGTGGCAAAGTAGCAGAAATAGTTAAAAAATTCACTAGGCTTCAGAGAGTTATCCTACGATGGAAAAACACAAGCTCCTTTGATTAATGTTGCCAAGAAATTGGGCACGATAATAAGATACAATATATGCCTGAAAGCACAATGAAAAATACTTCCAGAAGACTTAACATCATCAACATCATTTAGAGAATTAATTTTCTCAAAGAAGACATATTTGATGTTATTAACCTAACCATGTCATACCCATTTTGTCTTCTACTGGTAAATGCTTACACATTTTTTGATCTTGTGAAACATCATTTCAAGATAGAAAATGAATGATCGGAGATGTACAGTTTCAATGCAATTATAATGGTATGATTCATTGGAAGATCTTCTGTATACTGTGGGGATTTTTTTTTTTTGGCTCCCAGACTGGTCCAAGAGGAGTAAAAGTTTGAAGGAATAGATCATTTGACATTTAAATGTGACTTTTATAATAGTTAAGATTAATTGATAACAGTCTTGGGCATGGCATAAGGGAGGAATGACCCCATTGTATAACTATAGTATATAACTAGCAACATGAGACTTATTTCGAACCCAGTTTCTTTACATGGTGCCTAAATCTAAGTTAAAGTAAATCACAGAAAATTACAAATAGTAATTATATTTTAAATTTATTCAGTACTTTCAAGTTAATGAAAAATAAAAATAAAATTTATTTTATATTAAAAAATTCTTCAACATATTTTGTATGTCCAAACAGTAACATTTAAAATTATATATCCCACATAATTTTACTGCTCAATTCTCAAGACCATTGAGTGTGGTGGGAGGTAGCATAGTTAATGGAATGCTTGTTTAGGATACAGGAGGCCCGGGCCTCAACAATCAGCCTCACCTAAAACAGGTGTGGTGGTAGCACTGTGTAAGCCCAGCTCTCCAAAATTATAGGTAGGAGGATCTGAAGTTTAAGGTCATAATGAGTTTGAGGGCAGCCCCACTGTTATTTTATTTTTCTGATAACCTTCCACCTGAAATTCTTGATGATGAATTTGACATTAACACGAAGTGAAATAAGAGCAGCTAAACATCATTAACTGATTTTACTTCTTTTCCCTGTTGAATTCACAACAGAGAGGGAAGAGTCTGAAAGAATGGAAAGGTTGGTAGTGTTTCAGTCATTTGTGTATATTAGACATAATTGTGACACCATCCAGGTAAGGGGATTTATGGATTTAATTAACATAACATCTGTAAAATCTTTATTTCAATCTACGCAAAAATTAAGAGTGACCAAGAAAATCCCCCGGGCAACATAACAGTATATAGCTTATTTTACTGCAAAGTATTTCAAAACTTGTCAAGCTTAAATGTAAGTTATGAACTTTTATTTTAATTAAAAAGATGAATGCTCAGAACTTTGTCATATTTTTCTGTCAGTAATTTATTTCCTACAAGTTAATAAATCAATCAATAAATTAAAGATGCTGTCTATTCAGTGCAAAGATTATACTTTTACTTTAACATTGAAAATATATGCTTCTTTTTCAATTAAGTAATTTTAAGGTAGAGATAATCATTTCAAAACATTGTTCTTGGAAACATTTCCATAGTATTATAGTTTAGCTGAGAAAAGTAACCAATGTCTTGTCCTACTACTCTCCTATATGCATAGTAAATGTTTAGAAACAAATTTCTTAAACTGTAAACTGTGAAAAATTGTTCTACAAACAGAATTCCTGAATGGTCTTTTAGTTATAAAAATCAAGGTTATTACACATGGTATGCACTCATTGATAAGTGGCTATTAGCTCAAATGCTTGAATTACCCTAGATGCATAGAACACATGAAACTCAAGACAGATGATCAAAATGTGAATGCTTCACTCCTTCTTTAAAAGGGGGAACAAGAATACCCTTGGCAGGGAATAGAGAGGCAAAGATTAAAACAGACACAGAAGGAACACCCATTCAGAGCCTGCCCCACATGTGGCCCATACATATACAGCCACCCAATTAGACAAGATGGATGAAGCAAAGAAGTGCAGGCTGACAGGAGCCGGATGTAGATCGCTCCTGAGAGACACAGCCAGAATACAGCAAATACAGAGGCGAATGCCAGCAGCAAACCACTGAACTGAGAACGGGACCCCCGTTGAAGGAATCAGAGAAAGAACTGGAAGAGCTTGAAGGGGCTCGAGACCCCTTATGAACAACAATGCCAAGCAACTAGAGCTTCCAGGGACTAAGCCACTACCTAAAGACTATACATGGACTGACTCTGGACTCTGACCTCATAGGTAGCAATGAATATCCTAGTAAGATCACCAGTGGAAGGGGAAGCCCTTGGTCCTGCTAAGACTGAACCCCCAGTGAACGTGATTGTTGGGGGGAGGGCGGCAATGGGGGGAGGGAGGGGAGGGTACACCCATAAAGAAGGGGAGGGGGAGGGATTAGTGGGATGTTTGCCCGAAAACCGGGAAAGGGAATAACATTCGAAATGTAAATAAGAAATACTCAAGTTAATAAAAAAATCAAGGTTATTAATTAGTTATAAGAACAACCTATTGACCAGCTCTTTGATAAATTTGATTTTCAAATCCTGAATCATCCTCACCATTTTACTCAGTCTTAGGTGATGATTTTTTTCATTCAGGTATTTATTATGTACATTCATTTGTCTTTAGTTGATTGAGTTGTTTCTGCGTCATTTTAAAATTCCTTGAATTATTTAATGAAATTTTTTGTAGTTCTTTTAAGTTCCTTGCCTTGCAATTCATCTAGGTAATTTTCTTTGGAGAACATTTCTATAAGACTGGTGACTCTTTAAAGGCAGACACCATTTTGATCTTTTATATAGTTTATACTTTTTCCATAATGCCTTGACATGTTGATTTCTTTTATTAGTATTGTGCCTAATTTGCGCATGGCCTGCTGGGTTAGAGCACAGGTAGTTTGGAGGATTGAGCCTAAAACTTGGGTATGGCATGGGTAGAATGAAGAAAGATACACATGTGGGATGTGCCTCCTGGCCAAAGCCGATAAGCTTAAGTAGAGAGATTGAGGTCAGCAGAAGAACAAACTAAGCCGTTGGAAAGTAAATTATGGACTTTCGATATGGGGATTGTGAATAGTAATACAAATGAAATTACCACATTTAGGCTGCTAACATTCCCTCCAGACGTATATACTATTTAACAACAACAACAAAACACACAAACAAACAAAAAAAACCATAAAAACTAAAAGCCAGGCATGAGAAAATCCCTTGCTGAGTTGTTAGGGAAATTCAAGTAACTCTGCAGATAATATAGGCTATTGTTGCTTTTAGCAGTTGAAGTCCCTATTGCTGAATACACCATGCACTTAAACGTACAAGTTCCAGAGGTTCTGAACTAGATTTGAATAAAAACTTCCTTCTCGAGGACTAGCTTTCACAACTACACAGGATTAGTTAAGTTATGTATTTTATATGCAAACATATTACTATAACTTTAGTAAACAAGTATACATCATAACTTCATTCTAAATATAAATCTTTATTCCTACAGGAAAGCGTAACTCTCATCTGTCATCTAAGAAACTTCTCTTTGCAACAAAAGAAGAGTGTTATAGGAAGATACAACTGGTCAAAAGACAGAGAACAAATGAATTTTGTGTTCTCGGTATCAATCGATACATCTATAATGTATTCCCTGAACCAAAGTCTTGGGGAACATTGAAAAAACAAAAGGCAGAAACACTGTTGGAGACAGAAGACAAGGAAAACTCCTGTGCTGTTGTCTCATGAATGTGGCGGGGAATATCTACCTATGATACCTCAACAATAAGGCTACATCAGCAAGACTCAAAGAATGACAATATCAGTAGATATGTTAACACGGAAGGAAGAAATCTCATGAGGCCCTTCACATCAAACTAAGGCAACTAAAGAATACTGAGAGCTGGAGAAGGATTCCTCCCTAAAGATCATTCCTTTTTGAGTTTTGTGGATTGTATCTTGGGTATTCTGTAAGTTTTTCTTTAGCGAATATCCACCTATTAGTGAGTGCATACCATACATGTCCTTTGGGGTCTGAGTTACTTCACTCAGGATGGTATTTTTAGTTCCATCCATTTGCCTGCAAAACTCAGGATGTCCTTTTCTTAATAACTCAACAAGTACAACAAGCTGAAGGGTCCAAGGGAGGATAACTCAGTCCCACTTGGAAGGGAGAAGAAAGCAATCACGACAGGGGAGGGAGGGAGGTACCCGGGAGGGATAGGGGAGGGGGTGTTATGAAGAGTGGAGCACGATCTGATACTGGGTGTGGGAATAGGACTGAAGCCCTAAGGGATAGCAGAAAGAATGGAAACAGGCAACCTAAGAAAGTAAGAGGTTGGGGGAGCCCTCTAGAATGCTCTAGAAACCAGGGTGGTAAGATACTCTCAGGGATCAAAGGGGGGCACCTTAAAGGAAATGCCCTACAGTGGGGAGAGGTGACTTGTAGAGTCCACCTCCAGCAGAAAGACAGGTTATCAAGTGAGGGATGGGGTTGCTATCCCACAGTCAAAACTGTGACCCAGAATTGTTCTGGTCTGAAAGAACTACAGGGATGGAAATGGAGAGGAGCCTGAGAGAAAGAAGGTCCAGTGATAGGCCCAAAGTTGGATCTAGCTCAAGAGGAGACCCCAAGTTCTGACACTATTACTGAGGCTATGGAGTGTTCACAAAATGGGACCTATCATGACTGTCCTTTGAAAGACGGAACAAGCAGCTGAAAGAGTCAGATGAAGATATTTACACCCAACAAATGGACAGAAGCTGCTGACCCCTGTGGTCTAATTAGGGAAAAGTTGGAAGAAGCTGAGGAGGAGGGCCACCCTGTAGGAGGATCAGCAGTCTCAATTAACTTGGACCGGAGAACTCTCAGACACTGGACCACTGACCAGGCAGCATACACCAGCTGATATGAGGCTCCCAACACATATACAGCAGAGAATTGCTGGATCCAGGTTCAGTCAGAGAAGATGCACCTAACCTTCAAGAACCTGGAAGCCTCAGGGACTTTAGAGGTCTGGTGGGGTAGGGACATCCTCATGGAGGTAGGGGAGCAAGGAGGAGTTATGGGATGTGGAACAGTTGAAGGGTGGACCAGGAAGGGAATAAAATCTGGGGTGTAAAAAAGAAAATATTAATTAAAAAGAAGGGAAAAAAGATCATTCCTTCATTGGTTATCTAATAGCAATTGAAACCATCATATATAGAAGTAATACTAGATGCATTGAGCAGGTTATATTTACAAATGTATCCTTTAGATAAAGATTTCTTTAATTGAAGAGATTTTATAGAATTTCTAGCATCCATAGAAAGGTTTTCACACCCACACTATCTAGACATAGGTGTATTTCTGAGTTCACCTAGACAAACACACAGATAAATGAAGCCCATACCTTTATTTCTACAATTTTTGCCAGGAGTAAACAAAGAATAAAACTTTTTGATATCAATGAAGGAGCTGTTCTGCCAAAGGGCATGAGAGTCTTCATTTATTTGAGCTCAAAACTCGACAAGAAATGAAGACTGACAAATCAGATTCTTTGTTGTTGCCTACTCAAGGAAAATTAGATTTCAAAAGAACATTAATTTGTTTAGAGAAAATTTCAAATTGTCAGACACTAAAATCAAATTCTCAACCATTGTTGCCTACAGTGAGAAATAACATATTGACTTATTGATTACAAATTAATCAGAAGGGAAATAGAACATTGGTAGAAAGGAAAACTAAAAGTAGAAAAATAACTATACCACACACAATTTACTTGGTGCTTAGAATTATCCAAGGAAAAGGCACATCCAGAATTTGACCATTTATAGATTCTTTCTAAACATGGTAAAGTCATAATATATATATATATATATATACACACACATATATATATATAAAATATATATATATATGTGTGTGTCTGTGTTTGTGTCTGTGTGTCTGTGTGTGTCTCTCTGTGTGTGTCTTTGTGTGTGTTTGTGTGTGTATGTGTGTGTATGTATGTGTATAAAGTGAACAACCATTAGAACATTTTATTTAACTTATGAACAAATGAGCAGGCATTATAAATTTTTATAAATTATCCAATGAATCAATAGTAGAATACTAATTAATGACATTTAAACTGAATATTTACTCATGATAGGAATGTTTTAAATATATAAAGTGGTTAAGAACAGATGTAGGGAGAAGAAACAGTGTAGTTGGTATGAATTTATTAAAGCAGAGATTATTCATGAAAAACTGAAGAGCAATGAGAGAAATAAGAAAGAAATATAAAAACAGCAATTGTGAATATTCTGATTTCATTTACTATTCATTATGACCTGCTTCAATATCAGGAAAATGACTAGGAGCACAAATTACTAACAATTGTTCTGATTCTTCCTGTAGGGTAGATGTATTTTGCTCTCTCTTGCAGACAGTAGTTAAATAAGCAAAAAATGATAAATTACAGAAGTAGGACCTGAAAATATATTGTTATAAAACAGTATTAGTTATATATAAGCTATTCTGTGGAATTAGAAAATTTAAGTAGTTATAATTTATTAATGACTAAGTGTACACTTAACTTTCTCAATGAGATGCAATGAGCAAACACAATAATCAATTACACTCTAAAACAATGTACTTAATCTGCCTAAAATCATATATTTGAAAGAGTGAAATAGCAATATGTCAAAATGCCACACCAAAAAATGCTCAAAGGAGATGAATACATCATGCAGGATCCTTTTTGTTTCCTCTATTTCTTCTTTCTTGTGATTCTTCATCCCTCTCACTGTCATGGTGAAGGAAGCTGTCTCGGCCTTTCAGCAGTATTAAAGAGGATTTAAAGAATGAGGAAAATTCTTCCAGGGCTATATTTAGGTCTGTTATGAAAACATGCTTATAAAAATGGAATAAGCCTTTCTGGCAACATAATTATGACTAAACTTATGGTGCTTGGAGTTTGCTTATAAGGTCCTTTCAGGGTTGGATTGCTTAGAGGATCAGCTAGGATACCACCATCACTTTATTCAGCTGTGCCTGTGGGAATCATAGGAAAAATGATGGTGATGAGCAGCATAGCAAATGTCTAACCCAGCTCCTTGTCAAATGCCCTTCCACACGGAAGAATTCTTAACTCAGGCTATTACACATGGCAGTATAAGCCTTCCTGACCCAGGAAAGCATCCATCCATACAAACATAGTGCTCTCATTGCTTTTTGATTAGTGAATAAGCCTAAAAGAACCCAGTGCTGTTTCTTATGTAATTTTGTAAAATCTGTTTTTACTGATTAATTTTGACAATTTCATACATGTATATAATTTTTTATAAACTTTAAATGTATAAGCTGGGGTTATATTTGTCCAATTTATTGGAAGTCTCTACTAGTCAATTTCTATTATTACTTGATTTTGTCCTATGAACTAACCCATAGATTATAATTTTAGGAGAATTATTCAAATATGTTAACTTTCACCAAACAATATTGCTAGTAAACCAGAGTGTATTCCGAGAAATTACTGAGTTCTGACTTAAACACTGTGCCACTTCAACGGCGAACTATCGTCTTCTGCATGCTTCAAAAGACTGTATATAATTAGAAACAATGGTCTGAGAGTAAAAGTAAAAGTACATGTAAAATAGTTTGGTATGGAAAAATACAGTTAACAAAAACCTTCATGAAATCAGGAATGTGGTCTGTTTGTATAAATTTATGTCCAGGACCTAGAACAATGATTGACAAGGTAGATGTCCAAAAGCTATGAGTATTTGTACTGAATGAAAATAAGTAAACACATCATCTTAAAGGATGATTCTGAATCAAGTATGTGTATGACTTTAGAGAGTGCTAGCAGTTGAATTGAGAAGAAAGACACCATTCATATTAGAATCTTTGCCTTTGACAAGACAGGTTGAAACCTAAGAACAAGTCCTGATTAGGACTTGTGATGACCAAACATTAATACTTTTCCAAATGGCCAAAGATATTGTTAATATTCAGTCTTATTCTAAGTAGGTGAACGTATAAGTCTGCAGTCTTATCTGGAGATAGTATTAGTGCTAGTGATCCAAGGGCTAAATTTAAAACAGAAATGGTTACTCTTGGGTGGCATAAATCATTTTCAGAGTATTTTCTTTAGCTTTCTCCAAATAATATTTAATTCAACTAGAATAAATTATCAGACCTGGAGTTGTTGACTCAGATATGTAAGTACTTTATTGAATTATGTGCAATTTAACACAGCCAGTGCCTGTTTTTGATTCTCCTTAACCTTGTATTAACAACTATCATCTGCCAAGCCTCCTAGATGATATCTAGATTCTTAAGACTAGGAAAAAAATAAGCAAGCAGCCAGCAGATGTCAAGCTTTTGAAATGCCCAATAATTGCCTTGTTTTTCAAACTCTGTTTCTTAACACTACATAGTAATTTAATGACACCCTCAAATGTGCACTCTATTGGAAAATATCACAAGGTGTCTACTTTGATCTCCCTCAAAGGATTTCTGAGAGCATTCCACTCATTTGGTGAGTTTAGGCAGGATAGTCAGGCAAGGATGAAGTAGAGTACGCAGAGGTGCCAGAGTTAGCATGAATACAACTTGTTGGTAGAGAAGATCTACCAAATAAGGCTGATCAGAAATGGCTGGCATCACAGGGGCAGATGTAGAGGGCACCTCAAATCATATGAAAGTAAACTATAAATCATTACAATACAAGATGCACACTATTTGGTAGAAATTTCAAATATTCATGAGGCATATGATCAATGAAGTCATATGGAGAACTGAATATAACAGACCAAGAAAGTCCTCACTATGTACATAAAATTCAACCTTCCAAAAATATGACATAAAAGCTAGAATATTTGGTTCAACATGGCCCTTGAGTTTTTGAAGTTTTTCTCTGCTCCTGGCCTCCTTTCTAGGAAGCAACATTTTTCTTACTCAGTTATCTTGTTTTCCTTACCTTTAGCTACATAACTCTGTACAATTCTCTGTATAGGAACACAAGAATCTGGAATTCTCAGAAATTCCAGCAAACCTCAATACCTGACAACATCACACAGTATTTCTGATACTGCTGTTTCTATTTGGAAAATAGTATGTATATCATTTCCCAGGATACATGCCAAATAAAAAGAAGCAAAAAACAAACAAACAAGAAATAAGTAAATATTGGTGAAAATTAAAGAGAATTAGAACCCTGGGACACTTTTGCTAGGATTAAGAAAATGATCGAGCTTTTCTAGGAAACAATATAAAATCTTCTCTGTTATTTAAAAAGAGATCTATGAAATTATCTATGCATAAAGTCCAATTCTGATTATATTTGAAATAATTGAAATTGGAATCTTTATCATTATCATATTATTGTTTGTATTATTATGAATATTGTCAACATTTCTGTGATTGTCACACCATTAATCATATTATTAAGAGGTCTAAACTATACTGACAGATGGAAGGATAAGTAAAACATTATATATATATATATGTATAAATATCACTGCACTTTTGAAGTGACGGTTGTTTTCCGATATTTGACAATATGGCTGAACTTTGAGTAATTATTCTATGTGAAACCAGCTAGTCACAGGAAAGCAAATACTAAATGATTCAATGTACAAGAGGGACTTGAAATATTGAAAGTCACAAAAATAAAATGAAAATTTCCTTTCTATGGGCTGAGGGATTGGATAAAATGAAGATTTAGAAATCCACGTATCTAAAGTCTCATACAAACAGGATGAGTAATTTCTAGAATCTATATATTATTGTAGCTGTAAAAGAAAAGAAATGGAAGAGAACCTAACAAAAAAGGAAAAAAAATACTTAGAAACATTTAGAAATGATGGGGTAAAGCAGGCATTTGTGGCATCTTAGATACAAAGAAGAGGAGAAGCTGCAGAGAACAGATTGATCAGTTGTGTGTGAAGTGCTATTGAGATTCTAAGTATAGTGAAGAGTGAGAATTACTATGTGTTTAACAGTATGATAATCAACGGTGACCTTCACCAGTACACTTTCGGTAGCGTAGTTGGGGTGAAGGGCTGATTGGAGTATATTCATGTATGGATAAGAAGAAAGAAATTAAAGTAATTAAAGAAGTTTAAGGAAAGTTGCACTAATGAGATGAGATAATAGAGAGTTAACTATAATGTGAATTAGAGTTGAGAGGTTTTCTTCCTGGATAGAATAAACAATGGGCTATTTGCATACTTTAAAAAATATTCAGCAAAGGGGAGCAAACTGATTATGGTAGAGAGAAGAAGAAAATTGTGGGAATGATATCCTGAGCAATAGTTAAGTTTTACACTATTATATGCCACCTGAGAGCAGTTATCTGGACTTAGTGCACACAATTATGAAACACCGGAAAGGCTAAATGAATAGATTTACTTTGGTATCCCTACAGCCATCCTGAATTGACAGCATCATGATTGTCTGCGAGGATCAGTAGCTTATTTCTTTCCTGTGTAACTTCCCAGCATATACTTTATAGACAAAACCATTAGAGTGGTATATAGGGCTTTTAGACTGGAACAGGAGTATTCCTTACTTACTGATATTAGCTTGAGATAATTGAGGTATAGTCTAGTTTGGATTAAGTGACTTTTGTCCTAACCAAAAGACACATGTGTACTTCTTATCCCAAGTCACAGAAAACTACTTGATCAAACAGATTACCAAGATTATACTTCTATCAGTAAGTTCAGTACATTGGAGTCCTTGTACATTAGAGTCCTTGATCTCTCTGTCCCTTTTTATTTGGTCTCAGGCTGCTTTGGCGCTGGATTTAATAAATTAGGGGTAGTTGGTAGCTATAAAAGCTTGATGTAATAGAGTTAATTACAAAACTGAAAATGGAAAGTGAAGGTAAGGATCAAAATTAGGTATAGACTGTTTTGTGTAATCCGATAGGAAGATGTAGGTCAAGTACAAGCAAACACAAAGAGCACTGTCAGTGAACAGCTTCAGACTAGCTAGATGAGACTACTAGGTTAATAAAGTAAACTAGAAAACATGCCCCAGAGAGTGAGCTATTACACAAAAACATATGTTGGTGTACCCACCTATCTCAAAAATATTAACCCAGAACTTCCTCCTTGTCTGAAGGAAGTTCAGGGACAAAGAGTGGAACAGACACTGAAGGAAAGGTCATCCAAAAACTGCCCTACCTGGGGATCCATCCCACATGCAGCCACCAAACCCAGACACTATTATTGATGCCAAGAAGCCCTTGCTGACAGGAACCTGGTACAGCTGTCCCCTGGGAAGCTCTGCCAAAGCCTGACCAATAAAGACGTGGATGTTTGCAGTCATCCAACAGACTGAGCATGGGGACCTCAATGGAGGGTAGGATTGAAGGAGCTGAAAGAGCTTGAAACCCCATAGTCAGAATAACAATATCAACCAACCAGACCTCAGAGGTTCCAGGGTCTAAACCATCAACCAAAAAGAACACATGGAGGGACCCATGGCTCCAGCTGCATACATAGCAGAGAATGGCCTTATCTGGTATCAATGGGAGAAGAGGCCCTTTATCCTATGGAGGCTTGATGCCCCAGTGTAGGGGAATGTCAGGGCAGAGAGGTGGGAGGGGATAGGTGGATGAGGGAGCACCCTCATAGAAGTAGGGGGAGGGGATAGGGAGTTTGCAGAAGGAAAACTGTGAAGGGGGACACCATTTGAAATGTAAATAATTAAAATAACCAGTAAAAGAATTAAGAGAAATACTTGCAGTAGGAAATAAACCTATGAATAAATCAAATTATTTCCAATAATTTATTAATTGATAATTACATCATGATTTTTGTAAAGTTGTGCTCAGTTCCTCATTACAATACAAACTCAGTTCAACCCTCATCCATCCTTTCACATTGAATGGAGAAGATTCTTTACAATTACCTAACTGTTAGGATTTCACTTTGTCTCACTGATCAATCAGTAGGTTACTCTCTCATTTTTTCCTTGGAATGGATAATCAACAATATTAAACACCCGTGCACTCCCTAATTCCTGTTAGAGTGTGAAAAGTAAGAAAGCAACAGGTTTTCTCTCTTGTATAACTACAATAGTGTCATAGCTACTTGAGTATCTGCTATAATTCTAAAACAAGAAACACCAGTGTTAGTTGGAGAGTCTTAGGGATGATTCCAGAAGATCTAGGTGAAATTACCTTAGAAATATAACACATTTCAAAGATGTTTGTATATGAATTTGTATTGTGATGCTATTCACAAGAGCAGTTATGGGGCCAATGCAGATCCTCAACGACAGAAGACTGGATAAAGAAAATGCGTCTATGTACAAAGTGCATTGTTTTTCTAGTTTAGTGAAGAATGAAGTTAAGTTATTTTTATAGAAATGAATGTAACTAAAAATATTCATATTAAGTGAATTAAGCTGGTCAACTTCAAAAGACAAATATTATGTGTTTTATCTTGTTTGTGATTTTTAAGATCTTATATAGATGCATAAAATTCTACGTGTGTGTGTGTGTGTGTGTGTGTGTGTGTAGTGAAAGAGGAATTGGAAGAGCAAGGGATTAGGAAGGGAAAGAAAAGAGGTCTTAAGGGCGAATATAGTTAATATGCAATATATTAATATATACATATAATATACATATATTTGAAAATGTCTTTATGTAGCATAGTGCCACATTTAGTGAATATATCACCGCGATTGTTTAAAAATATAGAACAAAACTTTGAACAAAGTTTAAAATATTTCCACATGAATAAAATAACCAAGAAACATGTGTGTCATTTTCCAGTCTTCAAGTTCTGTTGTTGCTTTTGTTAGCAGGAACCTCAGAAGCAGGACATTAATGCAAAAATCCATCTGAGTAGTAAAGAGAGACTGATTTCACTTCCAGCTTGTCATAGTTTGGGTTACTATTGCTGTGATGAAACACCCCGACCGAAAAGAAGTTGGAAAGGAAAGGGTTTATTTGGCCAACACTTCCAAACTGATCATCCTTCACTGAAGTAAGTTAAAAGAAGAGCAAGAACCTGGAGACAGGAGCTGATGTAGAGGCCATAGCTTGTTCCCTATGGCTTGCTCAACCTGTGTTCTTGTAGATTCCAAAACCTCCAGCCCAGTGGTGGTATCACACACTATGGCCTGGACCTGGACCCTCCCTCATTGTTCACTAATTAAGAAAATGCCCTACAGGCTTGCCTACAGCTCAGTTGTGTGGAGTCATTTTGTCATTTGGAGTTCTGTCCTTTCAGATGATTCTAGCCTTGGTTAAGTTGACACAAAATTAGCCAGCACGTAGCACTTCTACTAACTCATAGTCTATAAATTTTATAACTCATAATGCAGCTGCTGAGACACCATATGACACATCCAAGTTGTACTCCTTACTTTGAAAAATGTGGGAGCTGAATTACATGTCGAAAAATCACTTTCAGCCCAAGTAGTCTAGAAATCTACTTATCTCGTAAATGAATAGAAACATATTTGCAAATTTCCTTTCAAATCAGTGCAAGCAAAATCCCGTCTGTAACAATATTTTAAATCATGTTTTGTGATGGCATTTGTCCTCCATTTTGCATTTATAATTGTCTATTTGTGAGATATATGCAACTCATGTAAATGCTAAAGGAGCACATGACATAGTACCTGTGGAGAAAGCAAATGTACTGCAGACGTGCTCTGCTCGCTCATGGAAAACTGTCTCATTTATCCCATTTTGGAATACATGGAGGTGGACAGAAATATTCATACTTTGAAATATGAACATATCAGACCTAGATTAACAGGAACTGAGTCAAATGTGATCCCACAAATTGATGGAGAAAACAGATTTTCACAACTAGAAAGGAGAATTTGATAGGAAAGGGAAATGGAATTGCTTGTCTTCTGTTTGTAAGTCAATAAAGATATTCTTGCACGTTGTTTCTTATTTTATATTTTGTATATTGAGATACACAGTTATCTACATTTGAAATGTTGACAAATAAAATATACCATCAGAGACATCTTCCTAAAATATGCCATTCTCTAAACCTTTGATAGACCCAGGTATGACAAGAAATATATGGCTCAGGCCTATACTGACTATACAATATAAGATTAAGTCAACTGAGCCCAATGTAGTTCACTCACATTTCAGAGGATTCACAGGTGTTTGAGTGAGAATTAAGGGCTAATGTGTGAATCCACAAAGTTTTCAGATGTTTTACAATATGTGCAAATACTTGGAACAAACTCTCAGAGGAAAAGTAAAATAAAAGATTCAAAAGACATACTTCTCCATTCTGAAGCTAGTGAGACATATTATTCAGTCATATAAAATAAGTATTCCTTGTGGGTGCATGTCTACCAGTCACAGTTAGGCTCAAGTTGTGTAGGGCTATGAAAAAAATTTGTTTCATTTCTTAGAATCATACTTTAAGTGATAATAATAATAAATGTTACCAATGACATTATATCAAGGATACACACTCAGTTAAATGCAACTGGATAATCTTTTATCTAATACTCAGTATTTTAATTAATGAACACGTGGTATTTTAAAAGTACCTCTCATAATAAACAACACAGTAAAAAGGAAGACATTTTGGAGCAAAATATAAAGGAAATAGTTAAGGCTATTTTATTTTTCTATAGTAATATGATTCTGAATACTAAATGAGGCACGTTTACCTTATCTGGACATTTTTTAGTCTCTATGGCATGGTTACAAACGAATGAAGCTATTACAACTTATACTCCTGAGAGAAAAAATTCTATCAAAAAGCCTGTACATCCAACAATAAAAAATAACAGCTAAGTACTACTGTTTTTTCCTCATTTTTCTCAGATTGCTCAGATTTCTCTATTTGTGTATTAAACTGTTTCATAGACTTTGTATCAAATATTTTGGCCTGGAAATTGATGACTTGCTTTGGAGTTGAAATTAAAGGCACACTGCTTTCAACAATAAGCTACATATATTATTTATGTTTTTGCTGATATCCCTAAGGATTATGGGCCCACTAATAAATACAATGTCTAAACCTTCATCTAAGCCTCCATTAATGAATTTTGAACTATGTTTTGTCCTTGGGAGAAAATCATTATAGGGATAAGCAACTTCAGCAAACAAGTACAATTGATTGTTTTCTGTAAGAGATTACACATGTGATGCTTGGTCCTCTTTGCTACTTCCTTTCTAATTAAAGTTTGCTATAGCTCAGTTCTCATAGTTATTTAGACTGTAACATCCATCGAGCTTCTTCTGGTCCCTCTTCATACATACATGCTCATTTGGCAAAGCTAATATCTAATAAACCTTTGTATTTCAAGTGGTATAATCTTCATTCTGACCTCATTTCCGCTCACAGTCCATTAGAACAAGTTACTATTGCAAAGATTTTAAAAATAAGGGTCACAATACTATTCACTTCCAAGTACCAGTGGAAGTTATTTCCATTTCTCTGTTGTATTAGTAATTGTTTAGTTGATGTGACAAAAGTACCTGGCAAATGCAACTCAATGAATATTTTATTTTGGCTCACAGTTAGAGGGTAGGATAGTCATGGTAGCTCAGTTAGAGGGTAGGATAGTCATGGTAGCTCAGTTAGAGGGTAGGATAGTCATGGTGGCTCAGTTAGAGGGTAGGATAGTCATGGTGGCTCACAGTTGGAGGGTAGAAATGTCATGCTGGCTCACAGATAGACAGTAGGAAAGTCATGGTGGCAGATGCTAGAGGCAGATGGTTACTTTACATTTTTAGTCCAGAAACAGAAAACAGTGAAAGCTCATGCTTAGTTCACTTTCCCCTTTTCATTCTGTCAGGCATCACAAACCAAAGAATTGTGCTACCTACACTCAAGGTATGTCTTTCCATATTAATTAACCCCTCTCAGGCATAACCACCAACTTATTTTTTAAATAGTTCTAGATCCTGTCAAGTTCACAATATTAGTCATCACACTAAGACATGGGCTGGCCTTATGCTGTCCTTTACCTAAAGAACTTCATAGAACTGTATGGCAGTATTTCTAAGCTTTGAACTTAAAAAGCTTTACTTTTCTATTACTAGAAACTGTTTCTATCAAATAAATGAGGCAATGATTACTTGTTTTATAATGGGTCACAAGACAAATGATTCAAGCATTACTGTCACATCCTGCTTTCCCCAGCCAACTTTATATAAACTGGTGCCTTTATGACCAACAGTTGACATACATGCATGACCAGACCAGCAAAAGAATTATCTAATGTAGCAGAGACCATATTAGCCAACTGTAAGAATGAGACAATTATTATGTGTGCATAGGCCAGAGGTCATTGTTAAGTGAGGATTTGTCAGTTGGTCTCCTTATTTTTAGACACAAGATCTCACATTGAGTCTGAGGCTTATCAATTATGCTAGACTGCTGGGTAGACAGCCACAGGGATCATTCTAGCTCTACTTTCCCAGTGCTTCGATTGCAGGCATATTCTGATTGAGGTGCTAGGGCCCAAACTCAGTAACTCCTGATTGTGTTGTTAAGTACCTTACAGACAGAGCCATTGTGGCAGTCCTACAGAATTGCTGTTTTCAGTCATATAATAGTTATCATTCTGAGTAATGAGCCACACTAATGTCTAAAGTGACAGAGCTAATTCATTTATTTATCTTATGTCATTTCCAGTGTATTGGGAACATCAAGTGCACGGCTGGCTACAAGGAAACAGTGACTTCTGGATACAGCAGAATAGCTGCACATATAAATTCAGAGCAATTGTGAGGACATGTATAAAACCTATGCAAGCTATAAATAAAGCAAATTTCAGCATGGAGAAGGGAGGTGGGCACCAAGTCCCATCTTTAACCAAGGAGTCATTGGTCATTTTTACCTTCTCAGAGAGATATAGTCTATTTTCTCTAAGAATGGAGAGAATACACTCTTGTAAATAACTCTTGCCATGGGGAAAGACATCACATCCAAGAATACTTGGGCAGAACACATTGGTCTTCATTAGTTTAAAGAAAAGGGGAACAAAATTGTATGGGTATAGTCAGGAACATGGATCGGAGAAGATTTGAAGGAGAATGAATATGATCAGAGTGTACTGTATGAAATTCTCAAAGTACTGATAAATGTATTTTAGAGTATAATATGACAATAAAAGTCAAAAGAGAAAGATATAAAAAAACATTTGGAGGTGGAGGGTGGGGGCACGTGTTAAGAAAGTAAGAAAACAATTTAAAAATACAAAGATTCACAACTCCTGTAGCTTTAATTTGTTTTTACTTTATATTGAAATCTAAACCATCACTACAAGAATACCACTGAACTCTCATATTTCTGAGTCCATTATAATAAAATAGGATAAGTCTATGTGGTATGTTTGTTATGTGCTCAATATAAGGCTAGGTCTCTTTTGCTTATGACTTCATTTAATCCTTACCACCACCTTCAGAGGTAGGTATAATTATCATCCACATTTTACTGATGAGAAAATGAAAATATAGAAAGTCATTTGCTGAGACTCATACAATGAAGGGCATTATTTTTGGAAGCCTATGCTTTTAACCCACTTCCTCACTCCGGCTTAGCAAAGCTTTTTCTCTGGTCAATAGTTGCTGCCTTTACTTCCTACTTCCAAAAATTTAGTGTTACAATCCCACATGTCTTGTTATAACAATGATTTCCTGGATGTATCATCATAAATGTATTGTGTTCCCTATCTTTGTTTAGTTTGGTGACTCAAACACGTTTATCACTGGGCAGCTTTGTATTTACTAAAGCCTGATTTTTATTCCACAAAATTGTGATTTAACTGATTTTTAATGTGGCCTGTACAACCAAGTAATTAAAGTTCTTAGTGATAATTACAATGCACAACACAAAAAGGAACGCTTTTCCATTGCTGGTGAGGCTGCAAGCTGGTACAACCACTCTGGAAATCAGTCTGGCAGTTCCTCAAAAAGTTGGATATAGTACTGTCTGAGGACCCAGCTCCTAGGCATATACCCAAATGATGTTCCAACATATAACAAGGACACATGCTCCACTATGTTCATAGTAGCCTTATCTATAATAGCCAGAAGCTGGAAAGAACCCAGATGCCCTTCAAGTAAAGAATGAATAAAGAAAATGCGGTACACTGACACAATGGAGTGCTACTCAGCTATTAAAAACAATGACTCAAGAAATTCATAGGCAATTAGATGGAACTAAAAAATATCACCCAGAGCGAGGTAACCCAATTGCAAACAAACAAACAAACAAACAAACAAACAAAAAACCCACACCTGGTATCTACTCACTGATAAGTAGATATTAGCCCAAAAGCTCAGAATACCCAAGATACAATTCACAGATGACATAAAGCTCAAGAAGAAAGACGACCAAAGTTTGGATGCTTCAGTCCTTCTTAAAAGGGGGAACAAATACATTCATAGGAGGAGATATGGAGATAAAGTTTGGAGCAGAGACAGAAGGAATGGCCATTCAGAGCCTGTCCCACCTGGGGATCCAGCCCATATACATACAGCCACTAAACTCAGACAGTATTGCTGATGCCAAGAAATGCATCCTGACAAGAGCCTGATATAGCTGTCTCCTTAGAGGTTCTGCCAGAGCCTGACAAATACAGAGGCAGATGCTCACAGTCAACCATTGAACTGAGAACTGGTTCCCCACTGGAGGAGTTAGAGAAAGGATTGAAGGAACTGAAGAGGTTTGCTGCCCCATAAGAACATAAGAACAACAATGCCAACCAACCAGTGTCCCCAGGGACTAAACCACTACCCAAAGAGTACACATGGACAGACCTATGGCTCCAGCTGCATATGTAGCAGAGGATGGCCTTGTTAGGCACCAGAGGGAAGAGAAGCCTTGGTTCTGCCAAGGCTGAAGCTCCACCTCCCCCAGTGTAAGGGAATGTCAGGGTGGGAGGTGTAAGGGGTGGGTGGTTGGGTGGGGAGAAAGGGGATAACATTTGAAATGTGAATAAAATATATCCCATAAATAAACAGTGACTTCATGGAATTCTTAGGCAAATGGATGGAACTAGGAAATATCATTCTAAGTGAGGTGACCCAACACAAAATATGTGTGTGAATATATACACACATGGTATATATTCACTGATAAGTGTATATTAGCCACAAAACTCAGAATACCCATGATACAACCCACAAACTATATGGAGCTTAAGAAAAAGGAATTCCAAAGTGTAGAAGCTTCGATCCTACATAGAAGAGGGAAAATAATTACAGGGGATAGAGGGAGAGAGGACCTGGCAGAGAGAGAGGATGGGGAGGGAAATAAGGGGGCAGGATCAGGTATTGCAAGGGACAGGAGAGAAGTACAGAGGGTCTGAAAATTTAATAGAAATATGTAGCAGTGGATGATGGGGAACTTTGGAAAGCCACTGGAAAGTCCCAGACTCTAGGGTGTTCCCAGGAGGTTCCCAGGAGCCAATGGCATTATCTTTAGCAGAAATACACATCAAAGGGGAGAGCCAACTTGTAGAGACCACCTCCATTAGATAGGACAGTCCCCAGTTGAGGGATGGGGTCACCCACGCATCTCAAATTTTTGAACCCAGAAATGTCCCTGTCCAAACAAAAGACAGGGACAAAAAAAAAAGAAAAAAAGGAACAGAGACAGAAGAAAGGCCATCCAGAGATCACTCCATCTAGGGATCCATCCCATGTGAAGACAACAAACCCCCACATTATTGCTTATGCCAAGAAGTGCTTGCTGACATGCTTAAGGTTCTACCAGCACCTGACCATTACAGCTGCAGACCATCACAGCCAACCATCAGGCTGAGCCCTGGGATCCCAATGGAAGAGCTAGGGGAAGGACTGAAGGATCTGAATGGGATTGCAACTAAATAGGAAGAACAATATCAACTAACTGGACCACCTAGAACTCCCAGAGGCTAAATCACCAACCAAAGAGTATACACACTGGGATCCATGACTTCAGATACATTTGTAGCAAAGGATGGCCTATTCTGACATCGATGGGAGGGTAGGGAGGCTTGATGTCCCAACACAGTGGGATGCTAGAGGGGTGAAGCAGGAGTGGGTAAGTGGGTGGAGGAGCACCCTCATAAAGGTAAAGGAGAGGGGGAGAGGAGAGAAGGGATGAGGGTTTTTGGAGGTTTAACTGGGAAGAGAGATATCATTTGAAATGTAAGTGAATAAAATGATTAATAAAAATGCTATACATTAAAACCAATCAAATCAAGTTATAATAAAACTAGCAATAATTAGAAGCAGAAATGGGGTGCTATATTAGTGTCTGATCCCAGAAATTATGTCATATGGCATACTATCTGAAAGTCCAACATTTGTGACAATTAACATATACCTGACTTTCATTTTTTATTATGGTCTTTTAAATTAATAATGTATCTCACTAAGTTAAATTCATTCATTTACATGTTACAACTGTTTCTTTTAGAAAACAGTGCTCTTTTTATTAGGGTTAGGGAAAGGTTGATTTAACGTGTAAGAGTTTGGGAAGACTGGGGAAGAGAGAATGGAAGAATCTTAGGGGTTCTAAAAGTTTGTGTTTTAGGTAAGGGTGAAGAGTAGGCTATCTTGGTTGGGGTGGTGGAACAGCCGGAGGACTGTTGCTTGGTCACTTTATTGTGGGATCTCCAAACAGTCCATTTTCCTTTTCATAGCACCTATTTCACTGAACTCTGAAATAGTTATGAAGTATTGAGAGTGCAAAAACACCATGAAATACAAAAACCTCAACACTAAATGTTCTCAAGGAGAATAAAATTGTAAACAACTTTCAGTAATGTGATGAAACAAAGGAAAGTAGAATCAAATCCCATTCACATTTTGTAAGTTTGAGAGCCTAAACTGAACGCAGTTTCAGATGGCCTGAAATACTGTTTAATAACCTTTCATAATGTATAGCAATTTCCTATTTCATTGATTATTTTAAGTCCTGAAATGGAAAGCAAATCCCTGAAGCAATGCCTCATTCTGAAGTGAAGCAGTGTCCATGAATTTGAGTTTACTGCAGTTTTATTTTTGTAACCAACAAAGTCCTAATGAACTCTAAATCAGCACTGAAACCAAAACTAAACTCGATGCCCCCTGAAAATTAACCTAGACTCATGGAAGGCCTCGTAACTTCAGAAGAGCAACAAAATGAATTTTTGTTTCATATGAAGTGTGTGTGAAACTACTTCTCCTCCATAAAGTGAAAATACTGATTTCCACTTGTTTGATAAGACAATATAATCTATAACGTTCTGGTAAACCATTACCTTAGAATCAAAGCACTAGTGACAATGGTTAGAGTCATTTGCTAAAATACATCCAGTGACTTAAACAAAATTATCATATAGTATTTATAAGTCTATAGTATCACAGGTGAGAAAGAGGATCGGGAAAGAGGTCAATAACTACAAAAATTCCAAACATCTATCAAACCTGACTCATATAAATGTAGTTGGTCGTCATTTCTGTAAGTTTCAGTTATTTAAACTTTCAGAAGAAATGAGAATGTCAACATTACAGAGCACAGCATCAAGAAACCACTTGAATTATCAGGTCATGGAATTTTAAAAATTCATAAAATCAGTGGTTTACTTTATAAAGTAATCCAAAGAACTCAAACATTATGTGGAAAAGTAAATTTTTAAAAATGAAAACTACAAGGCCCTTTCAAAAGAGAGTCTGACATAAACTGGGTCTCAGGAAATCTGTATTTATTGTAATTCCTTTGAGTATGTTCTTTACGTCCACAATTTGAGAAAGTGATGTAATTTTTCATTTTATAAATTACAACATAAATGGTAGAAATGAAGCTGAGCTTTAGGAGAGTGACAAAATACCACTCTTATGTTTTTCAGTGGGTCACCTATGATTCAACAGAAGAGACAACTATGCTTGGCCACTGTTGCCACAAGCCTATCCAGAAGGCAGAATTTAGATGAAGTTACCTGCAAAATTACCTGTGCAATTTTACATGCATGACAGCTCACAGAGCTCTCTGGGAGCCACTTTGTCTTTAGATGACATAGTTTAGGTTCAAGGAATCAGTTCTGAATCAGGAAAATAAGGCAAGTAGCCCTTACAAAACAAAGGTCATTTGGAGTAATTCCACTGCTACAACTTTAGGTAGCCTCAAGGGACATCCTCCATTAAGAATCTTGTGCACTGAGCAGTGCACATTTGTCTAAATTTGTGACATATCTTCATATATGTGTGCTTTCTCTTAGCTAAATCCTTTATATCCATAGGAGAATAGGAGATATTTTTGAAATAAGAGTTTATACACACACACATGAACACGCGCGCACATGCGCGCACACGCGCGCGCGCGCGCACACACACACACACACACACACTTTTCTCTGGTTTGTAGGATAATGATACTAAGAAGTTAGTAAAAAGACAATATCTCCTGTGATATGTTTTTGTGACACTTATACCAATTACTATTAGTATAATTCTTATAATAATTTTTGTGAACCTACATAAAGTGCTCTCACTGATGATATCTGACTTTTACAGAGAAATAGCTCTAAGAGTGAAAATAATGAGGTAGCAAAAAGCTGTGAAGACTGGTAACCCATTCACAAAATGATACATGTCATTATGGAGCATAGAAGTTGCTTTAGGATATTTTTTCTTAACTCCCTTGCTCTTCTGACTAAGAAGTCTCTTTCTATTTGTGACAACAAGTTTTCGAGAGACAAACAATTGTGAGGGATTTTATAAAAAAAATAATCTTGTGAGGGATTTTATAAAAAAAATAATCTTTGTTCATATCCATTCTTTCTTCATTTAGGAAAAATAAGGCTCCTTGATAGGATTCTTTCATTAACACTAACAATGCATTTTGACAAGTCAATTACATATCGCACTTATGGTTCAGATTCTCCCCAACTTAAAGTCTATACTTGCAATATTTTTGAATATTTAGATTTCTACCAAAATTTAATCCTAAATTACCTGCTACTTGTTTTAAAACATGGAGCTTGGGATGGGAGCATGAGGGAAGAGCCCTTTTAATTTGGAGTAGGGCTTTTATAAAAGAAGCTTAGAAAAGGTGATATTGCAGCTAAGTAGATGCTGCATCTAGTTTTCTATTATATGAATTTCAAGAAGTTAAAAAGAAAACATTTATAGTTATGTGTAATTGGAATATATTATATTTTGTTAAAAATTTAAAGACCAATAAATCCCTTAGATGAACATAGCTGTATCCATATATTAATGTACTAGGTTGAACTAGTCTTCATGAGGATGGGGAGGTGTCTAAGTGGTTAAGAGCATTGCTTGCTGTTCAAGAGGATACAGGTTCAATTTCCATCACTGACAGAGTGGGTTATAGCCATCTCCAATTCCTGTTCCTGGGATTCAATGCTCTATTATCGCCTCCATGGACACAGAGACAGGTATACAAAAAATACCCATAAACATAAGACTTACAAAAATAAGTATTTTTCATTTTGTTTTTTAAATTTAATTTTTAAAGACAGACATACAAAAGATAAGCAAAATTCCTCTCCCCTACAGTGTCTCATTATGGAAACCAGGCTGTCCACACATCTCTTTTTTTCCCATATCAGTCCAGAACTGGAATTACAAACGCATGACACTATGCCAAATGTAATTCTTTAAAAATTTTTTTCTGATATGTGAAATTTGTATTTAAAAAGTAATAGCACCCTTTTTTCCCCTGCACTTCTTTGCTTCATCCATCTTATCTAGTTTGGTGGCTGTTTATATATGGGCCACATGTGGGGCAGGCTCTGAGGGGGCGTTCCTTCAGCCTCTGTTCTAAACTTTGCCTCCCTGTCCCCTCTTATGGGTATTTTTGTTCCCCTTTTAAAGAAGGAGTGAAGCATCCACATTTTGATCATCCATCTTGAGTTTCATTTGTTCTAGGCATCTAGGGTAATTTGAGCATTTGGGTTAATAGCCACTTATCAATGAGTGCATACCATGTGTGTTTTTTTGTGATTGGGTTACCTCACTCAGGATGATATTTTCTAGTCCCATCCATTGCCTATGAATTTCATAAAGTCATTGTTTTTGATTATTGAGTTGTAATAACACTTTTTAAGCTACTTCATTTTTGGTACATGCATGTGACTGAGCTCCCATGGTCAGAGGACAACTTCCCTTCTTCTATGCAGGTTGAGAGGGTGATTGAACTCATTTTGGGAGGCTTGGATAGGAATATCTCTATGTACTATAACTTACTATTATCTACAGCATCTTTTTTTTTATTAACTTGAGTATTTCTTATATACATTTCGAGTGTTATTCCCTTTCCCGGTTTCCGGGCAAACATCCCCCTCCCCCCTCCCCTTCCTTATGGGTGTTCCCCTCCCCACCCTTCCCCCATTGCCGCCCTCCCCCCAACAGTCTAGTTCACTGGGGGTTCAGTCTTAGCAGGACCCAGGGCTTCCCCTTCCACTGGTGATCTTACTAGGATATTCATTGCTATCTATGAGGTGGGAGCCCAGGGTCAGTCCATGTATAGTCTTTAGGTAGTGGCTTAGTCCCTGGAAGCTCTGGTTGCTTGGCATTGTTGTACATATGGGGTCTCGAGCCCCTTCAAGCTCTTCCAATCTTTCTCTGATTCCTTCAACGGGGGTCCTATTCTCAATTCAGTGGTTTGCTGCTGGCATACGCCTCTGTGTTTGCTGTATTCTGGCTGTGTCTCTCGGGAGAGATCTACATCCGGCTCCTGTCGGCCTGCACTTCTTTGCTTCATCTATCTTCTACAGCATCTTTTAACCAATAAATATTTGCCTAATTTGTGTTTGAAAATAAAAATTATAATAATGTTTAAAAATACCCCTTACATATTAGTTAAAAATATTAAAGATAGCATCTATTAAGAAGAAAATGACTTTGGAGGTTTTTCTCATGCAGTCTATGTAAAATGCTACTGAGTTTAATATTCAGTAAACAATAATTCCTTTCTTCCTTCCTTCCTTCCTTTCTTTCTTTCTTTCTTTCTTTCCTTTCTTTCTTTTGTTTTCTTTCCTTTTGTTTTCTTTTGTTTTCTTTTGTTTTCTTTTCTTTCCTTTCTTTCTACATTCCAGATTTTATTCCGCTCATGGTCCAACCCCCTGAGGGTTCCACATCTCATACCTCCTCCTCATCCCCTACACTTCCCCCCACCATTTTCTCCACAAGGATGTTCCCACCCACCCACCCCACCAGACTCTAAACTTCCTGGGGCATCCAGTCTCTTGAGGATTAGGTGCATCTTCTCTGACTGAACTCAGACCCCATAGTCCTCTGTTGTATATTTGTTAGAGGCCTAATCTTAGCTGGTGTATGCTGCCTGATTGGTGATCCAGTGTGTAAGAGATCTCAAGGGCCCAGGTTGATTGAGATGGCTGGTCCTCCTACTGGGTTTCCCTCCTCCTTAGCTTCCTACAGCTTTTCTCTAATTCAACCAGAGGGGTCAGCAGCTTCTGTTTGTTCTTTGGGTGAACATATCTGCATCTGACTCTTCCAGATGCTTGTTGGGTCTTTTGGGGACCTACCATCAATAAACAATACTTTTAATCCTAAAATAGATTTACAAATACCAGATATACACTTAAGTTAAATGCTTATAAAACTTAATTTTTATTTTGGGGGATTATATAAGAGCAAAAATTAAAATGAGAATTCATTACAGTAAGTCTTAACCCTGTAATAGTATGATGGAAACTAAAAGATAATAATTAGCATTAAAACTTTTTGATTGCTTACAAAATAAAAGGTTGTTAGCATGGAACTTAAAACACTTAACTAAATTTTACAGTCAAGAACAGTACATCCTTTACATTTGTCCAATAATTGTTTGATAACCTGATGAAGAGGCATCATTAACTGTAAGACCTCCAGGAGTTATTAATTCTGGGACAAGAATTACAGAATATGGTGACATAGGAATTAGAAGTGACATCCGTACAACATCATCTGCATTAAAATGACCATCTGTCCATCACTTTCTTTCCTTTTCCTTCTTGTAGAAAAAAGGAATGCTACAAGCAGCAAATAACTAATGAATTACAATGGACCGTGTTGTGAACCTCCATAGCACGTAGGGACCTTTGTACATTACATGTAACATATGCTTTGAAGATGTTAAAGTGAATAAATTCAGATAATGATATCTATATGTTATGAAAATGATGTTAGCAATAATATATCTTCAAAGCATGGAGTGGCTGTTCGTTCTTGTGATCCCAGTACTTTGGAGGTGGAGGCAGGAGGATCAGAAGCTCTCAGTCACTCTCAGCTATGTAGAGACCTAGAGGTCAGTCCAGGCTATGTGAGATCTTGTTTATTAAAAAAAACTATGTATTTCATATCATCTATCTGTCTATCTACCTGTCTGTCTGTCTGTCTACCCTTTGTCTACACACACTCACACACCTGTGCACAGTGTAAATGAACACACACACACACACACACACACAGATAACAAGAAAAAGAATGATTTATCTAGAAATAAAATTGCTCTGTTTGCCTTAATACATCTTCTCAGATATTTTTATAGTATTAGCTGAAAACATTAACTGCTAGGAGCTAATATTATTTTGATGCATTCTAGGCAAGAGCGTTATGATTCTTTCTAACTTGAAGATCCTTATTTTAAAATAAAACATTAAATTCTAATTTTGGAAGTGTTTCACACTTCAGTCAGCAATACAATGTAAAAAGCACACCCGAGAGCAACTGTGTTTAGAAAATGATTTAAAATATAAACTTGTGTTAAAAAAAGAATAAAATAGTGTTTCCTTTATTCAATTTTTCCAGCTTCAGTACTAAAGATACAACAAAGTAATCCTAGTAAGAGGCTAGTAGCTCTTATCACAGACTGCTGTGAGCAGGTTATGTAGTACTCTGACCTGTTCAATCCCCTTTATCAAAGGAACCTCAAGTGAAAGAGGGTTGGAATCCCCTTTGGCTATTCTTCAACACTCATGCATAGTTTTATCCGAGTCCATAATCTTGAAAAATGTAGTATTAAATCAGCCTAACATTTAGTAAGTAATACAGAGATCTTTTTTTGTTTTCACACTTATCAAGTCCTCTTCAAAATTAAGAACTAGAATGTAATAAACTACAAAGACAGAGTAAAAGGTTATGCAACTTTGCCCAAATTTTCAACCCGTTCTTATTATTAACTAATAGTATATGGGTAGAATAATAATATGACAAACTCCAGTAAAACAGGTGGCATTAGAGCTTAGGTTAAACTTTCTAGATTTTCACCTTCCAATCACTTTCTTAGAAACTGCTCGTGTTATTAGTGATAAAGCAGGAATTAGTATGAGTTGAAAATAGCTTGTGATGTTTCATTTATTAGGTTGTTGGACAGTTGTTTCAGAAACTAATTATACATATATCTGACAACTAAAATTACATATAGTTTTTGACAACCAAAATTACAAATCTCATTGCTAGGGATATCAGCTGTATATTTAAAGGTCATAAATTTCCCTTCCATTAAGCATATAGCAGTATGATCAGCTAAATAATAGTCATTTTGTCCTGTTATTGGATAGTAATATTGCTATATTATTATTAAACCTGTAATATATTTTCCTAACGAGTCACATTCAAACTTGAGTTAATATGCTCATATTTCTAAGACAAGCAGCTTGATATTTTCCTGACAATACATTAATAATATGAGAACTAGTAGTTAAATTACTATATGCTTTATTTTTTTCCCATTTTTTCTTTATTAACTTGAGTATTTCTTATTTACATTTTGAATGTTATTTCCTTTCCCGGTTTCCGGGCCAACACCCCCCTAACCCCTCCTCCTCCCCTTCTATATGGGTGTTCCCCTCCCCATCTTCCCCCCATTGCCGCCCTCCCCCCAACAATCTAGTTCACTGGGGGTTCAGTCTTAGCAGGACCAAGGGCTTCCCCTTCCACTGGTGATCTTACTAGGATATTCATTGCTACCTATGAGGTCAGAGTCCAGGGTCAGTCCATGTATAGTCTTTAGGTAGTGGCTTAGTCCCTGGAAGCTCTGGTTGCTTGGCATTGTTGTTCATATGGGGTCTCGAGCCTCTTCAAGCTCTTCCAGTTCTTTCTCTGATTCCTTCAACGGGGGTCCTATTCTCAGTTCAGTGGTTTGCTGCTGGCATTCGCCTCTGTATTTGCTGTATTCTGGCTGTGTCTCTCAGGAGAGATCTACATCCAGCTCCTGTTGCACTTTGCTTCATCCATCTTGTCTACTTGGGTGGCTGTATATGTATGGGCCACATGTGGGGCAGGCTCTGAATGGGTGTTCCTTCTGTGTCTGTTTTAATCTTTGCCTCCCTATTCCCTGCCAATGGTATTCTTGTTCCCCTTTTAAAGAAGGAGTGAAGCATTCTATAGGCTTTATTTTACCTTACATTAATAGATTATTTATGATTATCATAAATAGTTGTAAGGACATGACAAAACTTTCTACTCATAAAATATAAAATGGATACTAGTAGCATCTGATATCCTATTTTGAATTGTATTTTACCATAAACAGTAATTATAAGACAATTTTAATCAGATCATCTCACTGCTCTAGCAGTATAGTATTGAGGGAAATGATGAAATTTAGTTAGCTCTTAAAATAATATAGTAAATTTTTTTGCAGTGAATAGGAACATACTCAGAATGGAAGGCACTTCTTTTTTTTTTTTTTTTTTTTTCGGAGCTGGGGACCGAACCCAGGGCCTTGCGCTTCCTAGGCAAGCGCTCTACCACTGAGCTAAATCCCCAACCCCTTGGAAGGCACTTCTTGTTCTAAACATGAAAATGTTCATTGATGTTAATATATTCTGAAGAAGTTCATGTACTATTCTAGCCTTTGGGAAATTTCCTGGGATCTCACAGATGGGAAAGGAAATCACATTAAGAGGCACATAGAAAGCATTGTTCTACATATAAAAGAATCACCATGGTTAAATTATTTTTCTAGTCAATTACGTGTCATAACAATGCTAGAATTGTGCTAGAATCCTATGTCACATTCAGGATTAGATCATAAAATATATTATGAAGAAAGGTATTTATAATTAATCTTGATAGGCTATAAAATCACCTGAGATTCAAACTAACAGACCTATGAAATTCATTATTTTTCTAGGACTGGGAAGTTTTGCTTTATTTTTCTTTTATTTTTAATTTTTCCTTTACTTGTATGGGTCTTTTGCCTGCATGTATATCTATGTATCACATGCATTTTTGATATTTGCAAAAGCTTGTAGAGGATATTTAATCCCCCGAACCTAGATATTTAAGGTTATAAGCCACCATTTGGGCATTGGGAATCAAATCTAGACCTCAGAATGGCTAAAATCAAAAACTCCAGGACAGCACATGCTGGTGAGGATGTGGGGAAAGAGGAACACTCCTTCATTGTTGGTGGGATTGCAGACCGGTACAACCATTCTGGAAATCAGTCTGGAGGTTCCTCAGAAAATTGGACATTGCACTACCTGAGGACCCAGCAATACCTCTCCTGGGCATATACCCAAAAGATGCCCCAACATATAAAAAAGACACGTGCTCCACTATGTTCATAGCAGCCTTATTTATAATAGCCAGAAGCTGGAAAGAACCCAGAAGCCCTTCAACAGAGGAATGGATACAGAACATGTGGTACATCTACAGTAAGAACTTATAGTCACTGGACTATCTCTTTAGGCAAACAAAAATTTGAATGAAAACAGTAACTAATGTCTAATTATGAGTCAGAGTTTGTTAGAATGCTGAATTTGTCTGATAATTGTATCACAGCATAATAAAACAATCATTAAATGAAATCATCCTATAAACATCATTTAAATGTTAGAAAGTAGTTTTACCTGTATACAAAACTGGTGATCCTTGGAGCATAAACTTTTAACTTGACCACTCCATTAATTTCCTTTAATATATATATATATATATGTATATGTATATGTATATATATAATCTTCATCTGTGCTGACTATCCATAAGATTAACTATTTAGTAAATAATTCATTTTTCTTGATCATTAAAATGTGTTTAAAGGGCCAAGAGCCATGGTAATCATTAATTAAACATGAAATTGTTGCATTTTAAATCAGATTACTTATTAGAGAAAAATCTGATATATTTAATAATTTTAAAGATATCATGTCAGACTTAAATGCCATTTCACTCTATTTAAATATGCATTTGTACAAAAATAAAGACATATTCCATGGGTCCGCCCATGTTTCTTCTAATAACGACTTCATTTGAAACTTTTCAATCTCAAAATAAATATTTTTCCAAGAAAGCGTTCTTATGTAAGTATATCTTGAATATGTACATACAAATAGTGAATCTGTATAGTTCTCCAATTCTTCTTTTAGAAGAAGAAAGAATATGTCTGTTTGATTTTACAATGTATTAAAAACAGCCTCTCATTGTATACTGTCATGAATTTCATCAAATATTTTATATTTTATCAAATTTTTAAAAGTAGGTTCAAAATATGAAATTTTTCATTTTTAGTTTGCTTTTCAAAGGGAATATACTGGAGATGTTATTGATTGTTGATTGAATGAAGCCCCGAAGGCCAGCAGAAAGAATAGAAACACGTGACCTTGGAGGTAGAAGGTTGGGAGGACCCTCAAGAGTGTATCAGAGACCTGCGAGGTGAGAGACTCTCAGGACTAAAGTGGAGGAAACCTAGATGAAATGCCCTACAATGGGGAGAGGGAACTGGTAGAGCCCACCTCCAGGAGAAGACAGGGCATCAAGTAAGGGATGGGGTTGCTATTCCACAGTCAAAACTCTGACCTATAGTTGTTCCTGTCTGAAGGAACTGCAGGGATGGAAATGGAGAGGAGCCTGAGGGAAAGAAGGTCCAGTGACAGGCCCAAAGTGGGATCCAGCTCAACGGGAGGCCTCAAGACTTGATATCATTACTAAGTCTATGGGGCATTCACAAAAAGGTACCTATCATTACTGCTGTCCAAGAGACCCAACAAGCAGCTTAAAGAGTCAGATGCAGATATTTGCACCCAACCAGTGAACAGAAGCTGCTGACCCTTCTGGTTGAATTAGGGAAAAGCTGGAGGATACTGAGGAGGAGGGCGACCCTGTTAAGAGGACCATCAGTCTCAATATATCTGGACCCCTGAGATCTCTCAGACAGTGGACCACTAGCCAGATAGCATACACCAGCTGATATGAGACCCCCAGCACATATACAGCAGGGGACTACGTGATCTGGGTTCAATCAGAGAAGATGCACCTAACCCTCAAGGGGCTGGAGACCCCAGGGAGTTTGGAGGTCTAATGGGGGTAGGGTGGGGAAAATCCTCGTGAAGATTGGGGGGGGAGATAAAATCTGGAATGTAAAAATAAATAAATAGTTCATTTGCTATTATCCGTCTATAATTTATCACCTATGCAACATCCATTCATTTACCTATCTAATCTATCTATCTATCTATCTATCTATCTATCTATCTATCTATCTATCTATCTATCTTTCTATCATCTAACTGTCTAATCTATCTAATCTATGTAGTCTATCATCTATCTACCAGTCTAACATATCTAGTGTGTCTATTAGGCAAAAACTGGCTTCATCTTTCAATGCAAACCAATTTATTTTCTGTCTTTAGAAATAATTTATCAGGACACTGAATTCGAGGATGACAGATTTTTAATCAATATTTTCATGAAATCTTTGCTGTTTCCTAGCATCTAAGCTTGCTAACAAGAAGCCTGGTATTGTTTTTTCACTGACAAACTGTCTTTTCTTTTTTGGGTCTAATGAAATGCAAATACCAACCTTGGTGCACTTAGGTAAGAATTAGTTTATTTGATCCTCCTGACTATTCATTATGCACTTTTAAACAGTAGTATCACATGTTTTACAGTTCTGGGAAATCCTTTGATGTTATTAATACAATCAGTGTTTATCTGATAGTCCCATTATATATTTTGTGTGTAGTGCTGGGAGTTGAATTAATTGTATCTTACATGTTAGGTAAATGCTAAACCACTGAATAATAGTCCATTAGATCTATGTTGGATTCTCAAAAGCTCTATTTGTCTTTTAATGGTGCCTTTATATGTCTGTTTAAAACTATTGGTTCCCTTTCTTCATTTGAGTATAAATTCCTCTAAATACTAATGTCAACACTGGCTTGTGCTGTCTAGATTTAATCTAAAATACTGAATTACAACCATACCCCTGACAATTTTGAAGCATTTTTGCATAATTAGCCTGATAAAGATTGTGGACTGAGAAAGCATATAAAAGTAAAATTAATTTATGTACTTTAGTTTTATACTCAACCAGTGTTTACAATCTAGTTTGGTCATTAAAATAACTTGTATTCAAACTCCATCTTTTATAAACTACTGAAAATTGAATACAGACTTATTTTAAAATAATGTAATTACAGATATCATTCACCAAATGAGATCATTGAAATCAGTGTCTCCACTGCAGACCTACTGGGCTACTAAAATAGGCACAATTAAATTTTTGTTTTATATGCACACCTTTTATCCTTTGCCTATGTGAGTATATAGTCATGGAGTTCAGCAGTATAATGCTGTAATTTGTGTGGTTATATTTATCATTTTGTCATTTATTCCTTAATTTTTGGAAAATTTCTCCAATAACAATTAAATAAATAATAAATAAAATAATGAATGCCTAAATTTAATTCAGTCAATTTCAGTATAATACAGCCTTACACATTTTACCATGTTCTATCGATTTACTTCCCTTCTGGTGGCTTGTATCTGCTTTTTTCATGTCACCTTATCTATATTTCAAGCAACAATGAAAAAATGATATCTTAACATATGTTCATAAATTTTTCTATAACAATTACCAAAAGCACTGAATTTCTCTATAATAGCATCAAATTACATAGATACTTGTTTGTAAAACTTAAGCTATTTTTAACAATTTTTATTATTGTATGATAGCATAGTTTCAATTTATTCCAGTCTGATTAAAAACAATGGTAAATGCATGTTAATAAGTGGAAATGCTCTTGATTAAGAATAAAAACCAGAAGAGGGCATCAGATCCCATTACAGATGGTTGTGAGCCACCATGTGGTTGCTGGGAATTGAACTCAGGACCTCTGGAAGAGCAGTCAGTGCTCTTAACCACTGAGCCATCTCTTCATCAGATCTTACTACAAAAACCTATATTCAACAAAACTTGAAAATCTTCAGGAAATGGACAATTTCCTAGACAGATACCAGGTACCGAAGTTAAATCAGGAACCGATAAACCAGTTAAACAACCCCATAACTCCTAAGGAAATAGAAGCAGTCATTAAAGGTCTCCCAACCAAAAAGAGCCCAGGTCCAGACGGGTTTAGTGCAGAATTCTATCAAACCTTCATAGAAGACCTCATACCAATATTATCCAAACTATTCCACAAAATTGAAACAGATGGATCACTACCGAATACCTTCTACGAAGCCACAATTACTCTTATACCTAAACCACACAAAGACACAACAAAGAAAGAGAACTTCAGACCAATTTCCCTTATGAATATCGATGCAAAAATACTCAACAAAATTCTGGCAAACCGAATCCAAGAGCACATCAAAACAATCATCCACCATGATCAAGTAGGCTTCATCCCAGGCATGCAGGGATGGTTTAATATACGGAAAACCATCAACGTGATCCACTATATAAACAAACTGAAAGAACAAAACCACATGATCATTTCATTAGACGCTGAGAAAGCATTTGACAAAATTCAACACCCCTTCATGATAAAAGTCCTGGAAAGAATAGGAATTCAAGGCCCATACCTGAACATGGTAAAAGCCATATACAGCAAACCAGTTGCTAACATTAAACTAAATGGAGAGAAACTTGAAGCAATCTCACTAAAATCAGGGACTAGACAAGGCTGCCCACTCTCTCCCTACTTATTCAATATAGTTCTTGAAGTTCTAGCCAGAGCAATCAGACAACAAAAGGAGGTCAAGGGGATACAGATCGGAAAAGAAGAAGTCAAAATATCACTATTTGCAGATGATATGATAGTATATTTAAGTGATCCCAAAAGTTCCACCAGAGAACTACTAAAGCTGATAAACAACTTCAGCAAACTGGCTGGGTATAAAATTAACTCAAATAAATCAGTTGCCTTCCTCTATACAAAAGAGAAACAAGCCGAGAAAGAAATTAGGGAAACGACACCCTTCATAATAGACCCAAATAATATAAAGTACCTCGGAGTGACTTTAACAAAGCAAGTAAAAGATCTGTACAATAAGAACTTCAAGACACTGAAGAAGGAAATTGAAGAAGACCTCAGAAGATGGAAAGATCTCCCATGCTCATGGATTGGCAGGATTAATATAGTAAAAATGGCCATTTTACCAAAAGCAATCTACAGATTCAATGCAATCCCCATCAAAATACCAATCCAATTCTTCAAAGAGTTAGAGAGAACAATTTGCAAATTCATCTGGAATAACAAAAAACCCAGGATAGCTAAAGCTATCCTCAACAATTTAAGGACTTCAGGGGGAATCACTATCCCTGAACTCAAGCAGTATTACAGAGCAATAGTGATAAAAACTGCATGGTATTGGTACAGAGACAGACAGATAGACCAATGGAATAGAATTGAAGACCCAGAAATGAACCCACACACATATGGTCACTTGATTTTTGACAAAGGAGCCAAAACCATCCAATGGAAAAAAGATAGCATTTTCAGCAAACGGTGCTGGTTCAACTGGAGGGCAACATGTAGAAGAATGCAGATCGATCCATGCTTATCACCCTGTACAAACCTTAAGTCCAAGTGGATCAAGGACCTCCACATCAAAACAGACACACTCAAACTAATAGAAGAAAAACTAGGGAAGCATCTGGAACACATGGGCACTGGAAAAAATTTCCTGAACAAAACACCAATGGCTTACGCTCTAAGATCAAGAATTGACAAATGGGATCTCATAAAACTGCAAAGCTTCTGTAAGGCAAAGGACACTGTGGTTAGGACAAAATGGCAACCAACAGATTGGGAAAAGATCTTTACCAATCCTACAACAGATAGAGGCCTTATATCCAAAATATACAAAGAACTCAAGAAGTTAGACCACAGGGAAACAAATAACCCTATTAAAAAATGGGGCTCAGAGCTAAACAAAGAATTCACAGCTGAGGAATGCCGAATGGCGGAGAAACACCTAAAGAAATGTTCAACATCTTTAGTCATAAGGGAAATGCAAATCAAAACAACCCTGAGATTTCACCTCACACCAGTGAGAATGGCTAAGATCAAAAACTCAGGGGACAACAGATGCTGGCGAGGATGTGGAGAAAGAGGAACACTCCTCCATTGTTGGTGGGATTGCAGACTGGTACAACCATTCTGGAAATCAGTCTGGAGGTTCCTCAGAAAATTGGACATTGAACTGCCTGAGGATCCAGCTATACCTCTCTTGGGCATATACCCAAAAGATGCCTCAACATATAAAAGAGACACGTGCTCCACTATGTTTATCGCAGCCTTATTTATAATAGCCAGAAGATGGAAAGAACCCAGATGCCCTTCAACAGAGGAATGGATACAGGAAATGTGGTACATCTACACAATGGAATATTACTCAGCTATCAAGAACAACGAGTTTATGAAATTCGTAGGCAAATGGTTGGAACTGGAAAATATCATCCTGAGTGAGCTAACCCAATCACAGAAAGACATACATGGTATGCACTCATTGATAAGTGGCTATTAGCCCAAATGCTTGAATTACCCTAGATCCCTAGAACAAACGAAACTCAAGACAGATGATCAAAATGTGAATGGTTCACTCCTTCTTTAAAAGGGGAACAAGAATACCCTTGGCAGGGAAGAGAGAGGCAAAGATTAAAACAGAGACTGAAGGAACACCCATTCAGAGTCTGCCCCACATGTGGCCCATGCATATACAGCCATCCAATTAGACAAGATGGATGAAGCAAAGAAGTGCAGACCGACAGGAGCCGGATGTAGATCGCTCCTCAGAGACACAGCCAGAATACAGCAAATACAGAGGCGAATACCAGCAGCAAACCACTGAACTGAGAATAGGACCCCCGTTGAAGGAATCAGAGAAAGAACTGGAAGAGCTTGAAGGGGCTCGAGACCCCATATGTACAACAATGCCAAGCAACCAGAGCTTCCAGGGACTAAGCCACTACCTAAAGACTATACATGGACTGACCCTGGACTCTGACCTCATAGGTAGCAATGAATATCCTAGTAAGAGCACCAGTGGAAGGGGAAGCCCTGGGTCCTGCTAAGACTGAACCCCCAGTGAACTAGACTGTTGGGGGGAGGGGGGCAATGGGGGGAGGGTGGGGAGGGGGATGTTTGCCCGGAAACTGGGAAAGGGAATAACACTCGAAATGTATATAAGAAATACTCAAGTTAATAATAAAAAAAATTAAAAAAAAGAATAAAAACCAGTAATTATTCATGTGCTTAGTGATTTATTTTCTGCTTAAAGATTTTTCCTAATTTTCTATTAATTATATCTTGTTAATAAATAGAAGTTACATACTTTCTCATAAAGAGAAGAATAATAAGGTAGCTCACACTTGGAATACCAAAATTCAAAAGGTTAAATCAGCAGAATTGTGAATTTGAGAGCAACACTAGACAACATAATGAACTATTATTTTGATAAATTAAAGTCACTATTATTTTAGGGAGTATCATCAACTATTTTTATTTGATTGTGTGTGTCATCATTCTTTCAGTAAATGAAAAGGAACCATTTGATTCAGAAATTACACTGGTGAGAAGGCATTGTAACAACAAAATCAGTCAGTCAAATATATGGTTTGACCTTGCATTGGTGCTTTAATGATGGAAGATGGAGCCATGAACAAAGGAAAGCTTTTTGTTTCTGGAGGGTGATATGAGCAAAGAAATGGATTGCCCCACTAGAACCTCCAGAAGAAAGGCCTTTCTATCACATTTTGATTGTCCCAAGATCGGTGTTTGTCTTCTGACCTTCGGAATGATGGGTAGTATGTTTTACTGCTTTAAGCCATTTAAATTTACTATAATTTACCATAGCAAAAGTGATAATACAGTTACTTATCCAGCACCATACAAGTTATAGGATGACAACATTAACCCCATTTTAATTATTCTGCAGCTTATTCACTTATTTTCATAGAGAGACTACTTGAAGTTATATCACCTTTTAAGGGCAGTGACAGTCTAGAAACATAGGAGCATATGACTCTAGGATGGTTCTTCCCTATTTCAAATGTTGATCCAAGAAATTTAGCCTGCTGCTCTAAAGATAATGTGCTTATGCTTTGTGCTTATAGATATTTATTTGTTAATTATATCTTCTATATAATTTTATTTCATTTATCATTGTTAATAAAAGAGCAATATTATGATTCCTTAAATGTTTGGTAATATACCATTGCAAATTAATGTTTATGATTCACCATTTTTCTAGAAAAAAAATGTTACATTCATTAATACTTTCAAGTCTTTTCTTTCATGCTTTTGCATCTATTTCCTGACTTGTCACCTCCACATGAACACATCTCCAAAACAATTCAAAATGGTGCTGATACCTTGAACCCTACATTCTCCAAAGTCAGGTTGTGAGATTCTGCTTCCTAATACACTTGTTCCAAAAATGATCAAATGCGGGTATTATCATAAATGACCAAAGTGAAAGGGAAGAAAATCAACACCAAAGATTCCACCCCAAGGTTAGTAAAATTAAAAAAAAATCAAAATAATCAAAATAGAAATACTTATATTCAGAAAATTATATACAAAACATTTAGTTATTTCAGATCAACAATTTTAGGAAGAGATTTTATATCTAGATAACAGAATTCTAAAAACCATTACAGTATTGAATACCTATAATCTTGATTATTTCCCATCTTGATTAGTACTAAGAAACCATGGATACCACTTATAAGATGAGCATTTAATCATGGGACAAGATTTATTGCAGAAAATATTTCCTTCAAATCTAGTATCATCCTTTAATTTCTCAATGAGATAAATTATCACCCTCAGAAATAAAATTAAACCTTTGAAGGTATACAAAATGATCTGTGGCTGTTCTTGAACATATTAAATGGTTATATAAGAAATAAGCAAGATAAGTGATTATCTTGTGGATAAGTATTACAACTTGATTTCAACAATGTTGGAATTAAAAGCCAATAAAAATATAGTGCCATCATACTTCTTTTCATTAAAATAAATAACCATGTATAAAGCAACATGTGGATAATGGTTGCATCTATCCTGATTCTTAAAAACATTTAACTACTATTCATATGGTGAATGCTATTTATTATCAGGATAATACAAATATTATATGTATTTTCATTCTCTATTTTCCTTCATTTTAATTCCCCATCATGCATATTTGAATTATTTTTTTTAACCAAAATTACTTATGTAGGTAAAACAGGGACCTGCTGGTGTATAAGTTTTCTCTAAAAAAGCTTAATCAAGATTGTCATGACAACAACCTCATTCTCAGAGTTTCCCATCATATTTTTGACTTTTTATATGCACTTATTTTATTTCAGTTTATCATATTATTGATATAGCTGATCTCCTTTTATTAAAAGTCAAGATTCATAATTCATATTACTCTTCATGGCACAAACAGAAGCTTTTCTAATGTATATTGAATAAATAAATGAATATTTTTCATCCTCACTACTGCCACGGAAATTGGATTTAGGCCAGGCACTTGCCAAAGGCTACCACACGTGGTCTGCAGAAAGAGTCTCATCCAACAGGGACACTGTCCTGAATAGTGATTTTAATTGTGGAAATACCCATCCTGGAATATTTTTTCAATAGTTGGGCCAGCAAATAAACGGCAGACAAGTAATTCACCAAGTAATAAATTGAAGTCCCAAAAAAATGGAAGTAGAGAAAGAAAGTTTTAAAAAGAGGAGTAAGGGGAAAATTTAGTCAGCAGTGATAACTAGAGTAAAGTGTGTGAGCTGAAAGTTCATAGAAACAGACAAAAATAACTAAAGGATTCCACTCCCGAGAAGGGAGATTGTGAAAACCACAGAAATACCAAAATGATATTCATTTAGTTTCCACTGATGACAACCAAGGGTCTTAGTATTGTCAGTTATCCATGGGCCATTAAACCAAATTCTGGTTGTAGCTAGAAATAGTCCCAAACATTTCATTTAATGATTATAGTACTGCTGCGAATACTTGTCTTGTTTTCCCCACTTTTCTGTTTACAAAAAGATTTTCTCATATTGCTCACTTGCTCACTTATTTTGCACTAAATCCTAGGCCATAACATTTCCTCCTGTTGGTCTGCCTTAGTACTGTTCTGAGTCTTGCCATAGTGACTTCTTTGTTTCACTGATTGCTATCATCAGAGCCATGAGAGGAATGTGCCATTTTACAATGTAACTATTTTGCAGCAGTGAATATTCCACTTTGCTCAACAGTGTAAGCATTTGTAATCACTGTAATTTTTGCAATGACTAAGCCCCCCCCCCCGGGTCTTAAAAGTCCCTTTACCATCTGCCAAACATTTTCTGATTGGTTGAATGACTTTTGAAGCTGTCGGCACCGGAGAGTTCTACAACACTGATTTTTTTCTTTGTGCCCAGGTGATGGGTAGAATATTTATCTCTTACAGTTTCAATTCATTAAATAAGATCAGTTTAGAAGTGAGTATTTCTTGATAGGAATACAATTAATTTACAAAGAAATACAAAGGTTAAAGCTGCAAAAGTGGATGTCTGGGGAGTATTCACCCTTTTAAGTCTTTAGGACTAGATTTCAGGTCCTCAGAACTCATACATACAGGCTAGGTATATCAGCTCGTGTCCAAAATATTTAATCATTATTTTCCAGAAATAAGTAATTTCTATGTATTCCATTATGCATTATTATGAACAGTGCTAAAAGCTCTCCCTGTCTTACTTTGTCTAACAAGGGCTAAATCATCCACTTACTTCATGTGTCCACTCACCACACAAATCATCATGATTTGTCCTGCAAGTTCTAGGTCATCAGGTCTATTGTAAGTCTTGCAGCTCATGTCCAGTGTGGCTTCAGTTCCCAGAAGAGTGATGCCAGCATCCAAAAACACCAGGGAAACTGCACTACTTGTTGTTGTTGTTGTTGTTGATGATGATGGTGATATTGATGATGATGATGATGATGATGATGATGATGATGATGGCAATGATGATTACAATTATTGCTGTTTGAGGATCAAACTCTGGGGATGTACATATTAGATAGATAAGCACTCTAGCAGTTAGCTGCATTCCCATGTTAATTCTGGTATTTTACTGTTAGTTATTATTGTTGTGTGTATGCATGATTTATAAATTAGAGTTTATCATAGAACTCAGCAGTGTGGTTTGGAGCATCCATACCAGTCTTAGAATGTATCCTCTGTGGCTGGAAAGTTTTCTCAGTTGTAATAAGAGTTTTGGCAATTTTTGCAGAGGACCCAGGATTGATTCCCAGTACCCACATGGTGGCTTACAATTATCTGTAACCCTCTCTAGCCTTTGAAGAAAGGAATGCATATCATGAACAGACATATATGCAGCCAGAAATATATATGCAGCCAAAACATCCTTAAATGGAAAGTTAGATTAAATTTAAATTGAAAAAAATTCTTCCAGTATTTTTTCGTTAAAATGGTAACTTAATTCAGTACAATAAATCATGTATTTAAAATCATAAAAAAGCCCAAGTACAGCACTGTGTACTTTAAGCCTAAATTGATTTGACAAAGATATGAAGATGCCTAGGGGCTTTTTGTACAGTTAGGCTAGGCCAACTGGAAAGATCTAGGTTCAATAAAAGAACCTGCCTCAAAAATTTTGGTAGAGAAGAGCCAGCAACATGTCTCAGGTGGTAAAGGTACTTACAACCGAACCTGAAGATTTGAGTTCTGGTCTTGGGCCTCATGTAGTAGAAGGAGAGAATCTACTCTTGTAAATTATTTTCTGAACTCCATATATTTGCATAAACACACACACACACACAAGATCAATATATACAAGTAACAAATTATCTTTATGGAATGTCACAAAGCTTAGTAGGTTTAGAGATAGAATAGTGGGAAAGAAATTATATATTCATAAAGAGAAGTGAATTTAGCCAAGTAGTACATTAGAAACATCAACATGTATAAGTACAGTAGATTTTTATATTCACAATTTCTATATCAATGAGCCATAGATAAAAATTACTCAGAAAATATTCATCATATATGGAACATGTACAGAATTGACTTTTGTGTCATTATCATATAAGCAATACATTATATAAAACATTTATATAATACTTATATTGTGCTACAAATTATAAATAATGTTATCCTTATAAGTATATAGGATAAATATAATTCATATTTAATGACACACAATTTCTATAAGGGTTTTGAACAGCTACTGAATTTAATATATCCAGTTGGCCCATAGATACCTTAACTGAATCTACTGTGGCAACATGCAAATGTAGATATTCACATCTAAGTAATTATTTTACTTTCTTGAAACTTATCATTAGTGTTGCTATGCAAACTCAAATTTTAAGAATGTTAATAATTTACTAATTAATGCTGTAGAATGAGAGAGGATCTTTGTTTTGCAAGGCTCATGGTTGTAACATTGGTACAGTCTTAACAATGACCTCATCAGGGAATGGCCAACAAATAATGGGCCCAACCTGAGAACCACACCATGGCCAAGCACCAATCGTTAACAATATTAATAGAGTTCTATTATGCTTAGAGACAGGAGCATGTTGTCCTCTGAGAGGCTGCATTTAGCAGCTGACTCAGACAGAAACAGACACCCACAGCCAAACAGTGGATGGAACTTGGGGACTCTTAAGGAAGAATAGGAGGAATGATTGTGGGTCCTGGAGGGGATAAGAACTCCATAGGAAAACAAACAGAGACAACTCATCTGAGGCCTTGGTGCTTTCAGAGAGAACAACCATCTCAGAACATCAGCACAACCATCAAAGATAATGTAAAACACAAAAGCCTCCTAGCACAAAACATCCAGGAAATACCGCATACAATGAGAAGATTAAACCTAAGGATAATAGGTATAGAAGAGAGCGAAGACTCCCAACTTAAAGGGTCAGTAAACATCTTCAACAAAATTATAGAAGAAAATTTCTCTAACCTAAAGAAAGAGATGCCTATAAACATACAAGAAGCCTACAGAACTCCAAATATATTGGACCAGAAAAGAAACTCCTCCCATCACATAATAGTCAAAACACCAAATGCACAAAATAAAGAAAGAATATTAAAAGCAGTAAGGGAAAAAGGTCAAGTGACATATAAAGGCAGACCTATAAGAATTATACCAGACTTCTCACCAGAGACTATGAAAGCCAGAAGATTCTGAGCAGGTGTCATACAAACCCTAAGAGAACAAAAATGCCAGCCCAGGCTACTATACCTAGCAAAACTCTCAATTACCACAGAAGAAGAACCCAAGATTTTCCATAAATAACCAAATTTAAATAATATCTTCCCACCAATTCAGCCCTACAGAGAATAACAGAAGAAAAATCCAACACTAGGAGGGAACCTAAAACCAAGTAAAACCAAAAACTTAACCTTCTTGCAATAAACCCAAAAGAATAATTCTACCTCTAACAACAAAAATAACAGGAAGCAACATTCATGGGTCCTTAATATATCTCAACATAAATGGGCTCAAATCCCCAATAAAAAAGACATAGGCTAACAGAATGCATATGCAAACAGGACCCAGCATGTTGATGCATACAGAAAATGCACCTCAGTGACAAAGACAGACACTACCTCCAAGTAAAGGGCTGGAAAACATTTCCAAGCAAATGGTTACAAGAAACAAGCCGGAGTAGCAATTCCAGTATCCAATAAATTAACTTTTCAAGCAAAAGTTATCAAAAAAGATGCGGAAGGCATTTCATTCTCATTAAAAGAAAAATCCACCAAGAGGAACTCTCAATTCTGAACATATATGCCCCAAAATCAAGGGCACATACATTTGTAAAACAAACATTATTGAAGCTCAAAGCACAAATGAACTTCACACAATAATAGTAGGAGTCTTTAACACTTGACTGTCACCATTGGGCAGACGATGGAGACAAAGTTAACAGAGAAACAGCTAAACCAACAGAAGTTATAACCAAATGAATTTAACAGATATCTACAGAACATTGCACTCTACAACAAAAGAATATACCTTCTTCTCAGAATCTCATGGTACTTTCTCCAAAATTGAACAAATAATTGAACATAAAACAAACTTTAACCAATACAAGAAGTATTGAATTAATCCTATGCATCCCATCTTATCACTATGGTCTAAGAACTGTCTTCAACAACAACATAAACAACAGAAATCCCACATACACATGAAAGCTGAACAACACTCTACTCAATAATAACTTGGTCAAGGAAGAAATAAAGAAATAAAAAAAATTAGAATTTATTGAAAATGAAGGCACAGCATACCTAAACTTATAGGATGCAATAAAAGCAATGCTAAGTAGAAAACTCATAGCTCTGAGTGCCTCCTTAAAGAAAGTGAAGAGAGAATACAAAAGCAGCTTAACAGCACATCTGAAAGCTCTAGAAAAAAAAGAAGCAAATACACCCAAGAGGAATAGATGGCAGGAAATACTAATACTTGGGGCTGCAACCAACCAAGTAGAAACTGAGACCTATAAAAAGAATCAATAAAACCAGGAGCTGGTTCTTTGAGAAAATCAACAAGTTAGATAAACTCTTAGCCAGACTAACCAAAGGGCAAAGAAACAATATTCAAATTAACAAAATAAGATGAAAAGAGATACATGACAACAGAAACTAAAGAAATTTAAAAAAAATTATCAAATGCTACTACAAAAGCCTATACTCAACAATACTGAAACATCTAGATGAAATGGATGATTTTCTAGACAGATACCATTTACTAAAGTTAAATTAGGATCAGATAAAACATTGAAACAGTCTAATAACTCCTAAAGAAATAAAAGCAGTCATCAAAAGTCTCCCAACCAAAATCTCCTCAAGATAAGACTCTTTAGGTGCAGAATTCTATCAGACCTTCAAAGAAGAACTAATTCCAATTCTCTTCAAACTATTCCACACGATAGAAACAAAGGGACTCTTCTTAATTAATTCTATGAAGCCACAGTTTCACTGATACCTATACCACACGAAGACACAACAAAAATGAGAACTTCAGACCAATTTCCCTCATGAATATGGATGCAAAAGTGCTCAAAAAATTCTTGTAGACTGAATCTAAGAACACATCAGAACAATCATTCACCATGATGAAGTAGGCTTTATCCCAGGGATGCAGGGATAGTCCAATATATACAAACCCATCTATGAAATCCACTATATAAACAAACTCAAAAAAACCCATTATCATCTCATTAGACGGTGAAAAAGCCTTTGACAAAATACAACACCCATTCATGATAAAAGTATTAGCGAGATCAGGAATTAAAGTTTCATACCTAAACATATTAAAAATAATATACAGCAAACCAATAGCGAACATCAAACTAAGTGGAAAGAAACGAAGCAATCCCACTAAAATCAGCGACAAGACAAGGCTGGCCACTCTGCCCTATCTATTCAATATAGTACTCGAAGATCTAGCCAGAGCTTTTAGGCAACAAGAGATCAAAGGGTTACAAATTGGAAAAGAGGAAGTGAAGATATCACTATTCTAAAACAAATGAGAAACTTCTGCCTAATCAAAGGATAAATGTACTGAGAAAGAAATTAGGTAAACAACACTTTTCACATTAATCACAAATAATATAAAATATCTTGGTGGGACTCTAACCAAGCAAGTGAAAGATCTTTATGACAAGAACTTCAAGTCTCCAAAGAAAGAAATCAAAGAAGACCTCAGAAGATAGAAAGATCTCCCATACTCATGGATCAGCAGGATTAATATTGTAAAAATGGCCATCTTACAAAAAGCCATTTAGAGATTCAATGCAATCCCCACCAAAATTCCAACTCAATTCTTCACAGAGATAGAAGCAACAATTTTCAAAATTATCTGAATGTCAAAACACCCAGGATATCAAAAACCATTCTCAACAATAAAAGAACTTCTGGGGGAATAACCATCCCTAACTTCAAGCTATACTATAAAGCAATAATGATAAAAATTATATGAAATTCATATAGAGCCAAACATCTCCCTGAGTGCAGCGACCCCAATGGAGGAGTTAGCAAGGACTGAAGAAGCTGAAGGGATTTGCAACCCCATAGGAAGAACAACAATATCAGTCAACCAGATCCCCCAGAGTTCCCTGGTACTAAACCACCAACCACAGAATATACTTGGAGGGTTCCCATGATTCCATCAGGATATGTAGCAGAGGATGGCCTTATCTGGTATCAGTAGGAGGGGAACCCCTTGTTCCTGTAGAGGCTCTATGACCCAGCATAGGAGAAGGCTAGGGTGCCAAGGTGGGAGTGGTGAAGGTGTACACGAGTACCCTCTTAGAGGCAGGGGCATGGGGCTGTGGATAGGGAATTTGTGGAGGGGAAACTGGAAAGCGTGATAACATTTGAAATGTAAATAAATAAAATAACTAATTAAAGAAAAAGAAATGATCCTTAACAGAGGAATCACAAAAGGCCATGAAACACTGAAAGTAATGTTCAAAAATGTTCCGGAAAATGCAAATCAAAACTACATTGATATTCAATCTTACACCTGTCATAATAGCTAAGATCAATAATACAAGTGACAGCTCATTGTGAGAAGTATGTGGAGCATGGGGAATCCCCCTACCCCATTGCTGCTGGGACTGCGAACCTGTACAGCCACTACTGAAATCAATGTGGTGATTCCACAGAAGGGTGGGAGCGTGTCTACATGAAGATCCATCTTACAGCAATCCTGAGCATATAACCAATGATGCTCCATCGTACCATAAAGACACTTGCTCAGTCATGTTCCTTGTATGTTTATTCATAGTAGCCAGAAATAACTAGGTGCTCAAGAGAAGAATGGATAAAGAAAATAAGGTTCGTTTATAACATTGAGTTTTGCACTCTATACTCAGCTGTTAAAAAATGACATCATAAAATTTTCAGACAAATGGATAGGACTAGAAAATAAACATCTTGAATGAAGTAGTACAGACCCAGAAAATAAATATGGTATGTATTCACTTATAAGGGGATAGTGGCCATTAAATAAATGATAATCAAACTACAGTATGTAGAGCTACAGAGAGTAAGTGAAGAGCATCAGTCTAAACATGATCTCCCTGGGAGGGAGAAATAGAATAGATTTTATGATCAGAGTAGCGGCAGATAAAGATAAAATTCAGAGAGGGCATAGAATCAGGTTGGGGAGATGGCATACACAGGCAGAATGTAGAAATTGGGGATTCACATGGGGTATGGTGTGGAAACCTCGTACAGTGGAAACTTCTTAGAATCTATGAAGGTGATCCTAATTAGGACTCCTAGCAATGGGTGATATGGAGTCTCAACTGGCCATCTCTTATAGCCAGGTAAGTCTTCCAGAGGTGGGACTAGTTTACTGAGTTATTAGCAAGGGGTCTCAAGGAAATTCCCCCAAAGGTCAGCTGTCACTGTGACAAAGACTGCTTTCCACAAACTGACAATGAACTATTGCCAAGGACAACACCTACACAACTATTTAAACATGGGGATAAAAAACATGCATATATCTCTCATCCTTAAGTTCTAGTGGGGTTCTAGTTGTTTATTTGTTTCTTTGTTTGTTTGTGAAGCTACTCTATAGGCTACTGAAGGAGAAATTTAGACACCAACAAGCTACAACATCTTTGACCTATAACCTGTCTTGCCTGCAAACTTGGCTTGGGCAATGGTAGCACAGATCATGTGGGATTAGTCAGCCGGTTTTTTATTTTATGAGCTTCATAAGAAGGATCCAATGCCTGACACTGTATAAGCAAGAACCAGAAACTAGATAGGTCAGAGATATAGGGTAAAACTGAACATTATTGAAAAAATAAAAGAAACTGATTGCTAATGATAATCTGTTATAATTGTAGAACAGTATCTTAACCAGTCGTCACCAGAAAGGCTTCCTCTGGCAGCTGAAGGACACCAAGGAAATAAGGCCCTCTAAATCAGCAAAGCAAAGTACACATGAACTCACAGAGACCAAAGCAGCAAACACAAGCCATTCACAGTTCTGTAGCAGGTCCCTTGTGTATATATTATAGCTATTAACTCCAGGCTGTGAGAGTGAGTGGGTCTCTGACTCTTTTGCCCACTCTTGATACTCTTTTCCTGTTGGGTTGCAGTGGCCAACTTTGATATGATGGATTTTTTCTTTATCTTACTATATTTTATTTTGTCATGTTTGGTTTGTTATGTCTTCTAAGCCCTACTTCCTTCTTTCCTTCCTTTCTTTCTTCCTTTCTTCCTTTCTTTCTTTCTTTCTTTCTTTCTTTCTTTCTTTCTTTCTTTCTTTCTTCCTTTGTTCTTCATTGAGACTGGGTTTTCTATGTAGTTCTGGAAGTTCTAAACTTCACTCTGTAAACAAGGCTGGACTAGATACAGCTCAGAGATCCTTCTGCCTTTGCCTCCCTAGTGCTACAAGTAAAGACATGTGCCACCACTGCTGGCTACCTATTCTTTTCTAATGCAAAGAGAAAGAAAATGGATCCAAGCAGAAAGGACAGGTGGAGAGGATCGAAGAGGAGTAGATAGAAGGAAAAGTACAGATATGTCATATGAGAAAAGATCTATATTCAATATTCAATAAAAGAAAAAAGGGAAATGAGAATAAGGAAAGGGTGATCCAATGGACTCATGAGGTTGAAGGAGATAGCAGATTTCCAAAAGTTGTCCTCTGACTTCCAATCATGAATTATGATGCATGTACACATATGCAAATAAATAAAATGTTCTGTTTCACCAAAAATAAAATATTCCAGTCATAAATATCTATTTAAAAATTTAAATGTCAGCCTTGTATTCTTTCTATCTATCTATCTATCTATCTATCTATCTATCTATCTATCTATCTATCTATCTATCTTCCTATCTATCTATCTATCTATCTATCTATCTATCTATCTATCTATCTATCTATCTATCTTCCTATCTTGCTTATCTATCTGGCTGATGGACACTTCACAGATGTAAGGATAAAATTAACCTTATGCACCTTTTAAAGAAGGAGTGAAGCATTCACATTTTGATCATCCATCTTGAGTTTCATTTGTTCTAGGCATCTAGGGTAATTCAAGCATTTGGGCTAATAGCCACTTATCAATGAGTGCATACCATGTGTGTTTTTCTGTGATTGGGTTACCTCACTCAGGATGATATTTTCCAGTCCCTTGGCAGGGAATAGAGAGGCAAAGATTAAAACAGAGACTGAAGGAACACCCATTCAGAGCCTGCCCCACATGTGGCCCATGCATATACAGCCATCCAATTAGACAAGATGGATGAAGCAAAGAAGTGCAGGCCGACAGGAGCCGGATGTAGATCTCTCCCGAGAGACACAGCCAGAATACAGCAAACACAGAGGCGTATGCCAGCAGCAAACCACTGAACTGAGAACGGGACCCCTGTTGAAGGAATCAAAGAAGTGGAAGAGCTTGAAGGGGCTCGAGACCCCATATGTACAACAATGCCAAGCAACCAGAGCTTCCAGGGACTAAGCCACTACCTAAAGACTATACATGGACTGACCCTGGACTCTGACCTCATAGGTAGCAATGAATATCCTAGTAAGAGCACCAGTGGAAGGGGAAGCCCTGGGTCCTGCTAAGACTGAACCCCCAGTGAACTAGACTATGGGGGGAGGGCGGCAATGGGGGAGGGTTGGGAGGGGAACACCCATAAGGAAGGGGAGGGGGGAGGGGGATGTTTGTCCGGAAACCGGGAAAGGGAATAACACTCGAAATGTATATAAGAAATACTCAAGTTAATAAAAAAAAAATTAACCTTATGCTCCAAATTCACTTCAGTTAAATATTGATTGTTCACCTTAGAGGATGTAAATCTTCGTGGTAGGGTTGGAAACATCATTCATATATTCTCCAGACTGGACACAGTAGGACTCTCAGCAGTGTTTTTGAGTCTTCCTTACAAGATACCTTGAAGCCCATTTTAGAGGAAAATCCCTCCAATTATGGGGTTTAAACAAAGTAAACTGTGCAAATGATAAGAAAGAGAGGATTCTGCTTTTCCTTCCTAGCACAGGAAGGTCCTAGATAGGAGACGGAGACATTGCCTCGTTCATTGAGTGTATACTCGTATAACTACAGTACGGACAAGATACTTCCGTCTGTCCCTTAAGTCTTAGTCATCCAAAATGTATTTCCTTGAGGAAGGCTGAAATGTGACATATATACGGGTCATTGAATTTTTCAATTACTGACTGAATAACACCATCAAATACCAATTATGTGTCAGGCTCCATATCAAGCTGTGAAGAATGTAGAAATGACTCATCGTGCAGCTGATATCAACATGATCTCATGCCACGGGAAGCATTGAATGAATGGATGTGCACACAGGTAGGATTCAATGATGAGGAACAAACTGATATTTGCAGCATCACAAAAGAGATAGCCAGCCTTCTCTTTATTCAAGATTTTAGGAGCAAACAGCAAGAATGGCAGTGGGCACGTACAAGGATAAGGCAACTGCCCTCAAAATGTTCTACTCACTCCTCCCCTCCTACGTTGTACTGAAGGAAGACAATTTTCTTCCCCGAATCAAGTGTGCCAGGTACATATCAGAAGTATAAGGATTTTCAAATTCTTAGTTTGTTGTAATTTGAAAACAGTTCCCTTTTTATTTAATTTCCCACCCTACTCTCCAAAAAGAGCCCCAGCATGTTAATAAAAGGTAGTAATGAAAAAAAAAAACCTTTAATGATACAACATTGTCTGAAAAGATAACAAAAATTCAAGCATATGGTTAGAATGGCTCTGTTACGAATCCAAACGCTTTATAACATGCCTCATTTAGGATCAGATTCTTGCCTGGAATGAATTAATGGGAAAAGCTGTTTCTGAGTTATTCAAGTGTAACAGGTGGTCTGAAAAACTCCATTAAGAGTTTTTTTCATTTGAACTGCCCCAGGGGATGACCTCTGTGTAGATTTTCAAGCCTACCCAGACTCTTCGATATATGTAATCAAGCATTGTTTCTATTGATGTAAAAGTCATTGCTTAGGTAGGAAAAAACACACCATTAGAAACAACAGACAAAGCTAGTGAATAGCTCAGTTACAAATATACTTTAGGTACTTTAGGGCCCATGAGTCTACACCTGGTTGGCTCTTAGCAATCATTTTTATCGTAAGCTTGGATTCACATCATTGATTTCTTAGGCAACTTTTGAAGAGAGCCCAAGGCACAGAATTATACATCAGGAGTGTATTAGGGGGACAGAGCTATTGCAGTCTGAAGCTAAAAGTCACAGGAGGCTTACACAGATGTAGTGGTAAAACATAGAATTCTAAGAGGAATGGGAGAACAAACATGTGACACCTGAAATCACATATGCCCCTTGTGTGGGCAGCTAAAGGACCTAGCCAGGAGCCATGCTAACATAATCTCCCCAAAGAGGTACTTGAAGGCTGGTAAGCTTTTGTTTTTGACTGAAAATAGATTTGGCCACATGTACAACTAAGAAAAGAGGTGTTAGACTTGACATTGACTGAAGAATAGTAAACTATGCTATTGTTTACATTCAAACTGAAACCCCCATTTCTTAGTGTATAATTAATAATTATATGGAATTATTATATTATATGGAATACTTTCTCATTGAAGTTTACAAGACGAAGTGACATGTTTTTCATTTTTTTAATGTTTCTTATTTTGTGTATATGGGTGTTTTGCCAGCATATATGAATATACATCTTATGTGTAATTAGCGCCTGAAGAAGCCAGAAAAATGGATCAGATCTTCTGTTACTGGATTTAGAGATGGTAGGCAATCTGCATGTAGGTGCATGGAATCAAACCTAGGTCCTCTGTAAGAGCAGCTGGTGCTCGTAAACAGTGAACGATCTCTTCAGTCACGATATATTTGTGTTTAGCAACACAAGAGGCCTCTTGTCTAAGTAACATTGTTTCTCTTATACTGAGTTGAATGGACAAATTAATACTTTATCATTTTCATTTGATCCCTTTTCTTAATTTTTTTTATATTTAATTTTACTGAGTAGTAGTTTAAATGGCAACTTATGAGCCCCAACGTCATCAAACAGGGGAGGAGAGAGAAGAGGGATATAGGGAAAGAATATACAAAGGGAGAGCAAAAATTAAGGGCTATTTGAGGGATTTTATGAAAACCTCATAAAGCAGGAGCTTCATACAATATCTACATATATGAGGTGATCAGAATGAAATCCGCAAATAGTGGAGGAAACAGAGCCACAGCTATATACGTCTCATCACCAAATGAAACTTTAGGAGACAGAATGTTACTTCTAATCCAGTTGTTGGCTATAAAGGTTGGATTGGAAGCCCCGAACAATACAGGCTGCTGCAGGGGCTATAGGTGGCTCTCTACAAATTGGTGGCAAGGCCTTAATGCAGAAGACAACCCTATACAATTAGTTGAACACGGAGAAATAGAGATGGTGCATACCTACAGCCTTTATATTCCCGGCTACTGTTCGTTGTTCTGGAAGCTATTCTGCAACTACCAAAGGGGAACAGTATGTATCTCGAGCTAGAGAACATTCTGTCTACAATGTGCACTTCATGCATGTTACACTAGTGCAATGATGGCACAAGCGTGGATGAGTAACCAATCAATATCTTATTGTATTTAAGGAAGAAGAGGCATAAACCAGAGGAAATGGAGGACGACAAGAAAACAAAGCCATCTAAACACAGCAGGACACTTATGAACTCAGAGATTGAAGCAGCATGCTTAGGGACTGAAAGTGTCTGCGCCAGATTAGAGCTGAAAGGAAGAGTTGCACATGCCCCCATCCTTATCCCAGAAGCTACTTCTAATCTATAACCACTTGAAAATGAACATGTAGTTTCCTCCAAGGGCAACTGACTAGGTAAACAATCCACTCTTAAGGGTTGGTCCCATGCCCAGGAGTAGATGACCAAGGGAAAATGAGCTCAAGGGGATCTTTGGAGGTTTATGTCTTACCATGTTAGGGCTTTAAAAAATTGCCTGAATTTTGCCTTAATTTGATTATTTATTTACCCTATAGGTTTTGCATCTATATCATGGCTTCTGGTTTTGTGGTTTTCTGGGATTCCCAAGTGTATGAACTAATAAATCTTTGTAATGTATATGTTTGTGTTTGGGGTAGGTGGGTGGGAGGTTGTGTGTCCCTCTTGGACCCTTACCCTTCTCCTTGTTTGTTTTATCTTATTCTGAGTTGTTTGTTTTTATTATCTTAATAAAATTATTTTATTATACTATTATTCCTTAGATGTCTATTTTCTAATAAGAAACAGAAAGGGGGTGGACTCAGAAGTGAGGAGAGATGGGAGAAACTGAGAAGAGTAGAGTGAAGAGAATATACATATATATACATATATATATATATATATATATATATATATATATATACTTAATAAAAGAAAGAAAATATTCCATCATCTAAACAGCTTCAGAGTCACCCTCATAAGCAAACCTATACTGACAAACATATTCTTTGGTCTGTCAGAGAAGTGAAGTCATGAAAAAAATGTCCATTATGACATATGATATATGACAAAGACAAGGAAATTCTAAGTCAGATTCCTGAGGTTCCTGGAGTCAGAAACTTTTAGGACTGCTTAAAAGGTAATTTTGATGGCTTTCCAGACAATATTTAGAGACTGTCCAAAGAGCCAGAAATTTCTAGGTATTTCCAGTTTCCTGAATGTTCCCTCCAGTAGTCCAGCCTCACCCTTTTTTAAAATGATAAGCCAAGATAGATACGTTGGTTTTGCCACTCCAGGTGGTACCATAAATATGAAGAAATACAGAGAAATCCCTCCTAGTGTTGATGTTCTCCAGGACAAAGTTCAATTACTGAGGAAAATGGGAAGAATTTTTCAGAGCCTCATGCAACTAAGAAGACGATTTTCTGAATTCTAGCTCCATCTATCCACTCTCATCTAAGAGTGAAAATCATATGGTGAAGAAACACTTGTGAATGTCACAACCCATGGACAAAGTTAACTGAAAGACCAGGAATTTAACTTAAGATATAGAGTGTTTCACTTCTATACAGTTAAACCGCCAATTTGAGTAGACAGCAGCTCAAAAGAAGCAAAGATGTAGGGTCATCTGAGGAGTTCTCAGGAAAGCCTGAAGAAACTAAGAGGAATGCAAAGAAGGACACAACATGAAATTAAAGCCTCAGCAACCACAGTGACAGGAGGTCTTCAACTCAGCACAATTCCTGGTTATGTTAACACAAATTTTCACAGTAAATTGCAATCTAAAATGCCTATCAAAAATGATTCAAGGTATGTAAAACTGACAATAAAACAGGAGTCAATACTTGTTTTGAAACAAGATAGAGACTCAGTCAGATGTTGGAAATGTAAGAGAAGGAGTTTAAAATATCTATATTTGAGCAGGCAAGATGACTCAGCAGATAAAAAATATTGCCCTTAGCTGCCTGTTGATCAGTGTTTCATTCTCAAAATCTACATGGTAGAAGTAAAGAACCAGCTCTTGCAAGTTGTCACCTAATCTCTGGGAATAGGTAATGGCATACCCTCACACATTATATATGTATGTATGTATGTATGTATGTATGTATGTATGTATGTATGTATGTATGTAGTATATATGTCTCTGTGTGTATGATAAAAAGAACTGTGATTAATATAAAAATACTAATGGAAAAAGTAGATAACATTTAAGACAAGGTGAGTCATTTAAATATAGAAGTGGAAACTCAAACAACCTACATCGAATACTGGAAATTAGTAGAAATGAGGAAAGCTTGTTATGGATGTCTCAGTGGACCTTACATGGCCATGGTAAAAGTGTCAAATGAAAACTACCTAAATTACAATACAAAGAATAAGAAAGACTTCAAAGATGAATTAGCATATCAGAACTTTTAGATCAAAATACTTTGCAAAGGACCTTAGTCATATAGCAAATATAAAATTGTAGCATTTAAAAAAAAAGATTGGTTAAATATGATTAAAAAAGATTCAGTCAGATCAAAAAACCCTACCTTGTCAACTAAGCATTTAATTTCATAATTAAATTAAATCATTACACAAGGGAATATAAGTAAAACAACAGATCTATAGATTTTATATTGTTAGAAATAGCATATTTTATATTACTTATACACAACTACCACAAAATCACTACAGAATTGCATTGCATTGCTATAATCTTCTAACTTATTCATTGCCAAACCCAGACAGAATTAAACACATGATTTTTTTGTGGAAAAATACAGCAAATTCTAAAGTAATGAGTATATTAATAAGCTTGACTACTTTATCCTCTAGCAACATCAACAACAACAAAATTAAGTAAAATACATTTGAAATTGTACATTAAAATGACAGTAAAAATAGATGTTCTAAGTGGTTCACATACATTTAGGCAATTTCTTAACAATTTCTCTTGTGGATTAATTCATAACATTTTAATGTTTCATTTATAGTAGTAAGCTTTCAAAGATTGTCATATGACATTCAGAAGAAAATGTTCTGAAATTACTTCTTATGGTAGGCTTATTTTCATTTACTTTTAATTTTTAATTTAAAATACAAACTTATACATGAAGTGTATAAATTTTATATTAATGGAATAACATAAAATAATTCAGTGTGAGTATGTATTGTATAATTTTAAAATAAGTTAAATAAGGTATATCCTCAAAACACTTTTTTCTTTACAGTAAAATTGTAAATATTCTTTTGCTTATCTTTTCAAAAGGTATAACACATTTTTTATCTAAACTCATCCTAGTAGGCAATGGCACATCAAAGCTGCTTGTTTGGAGCCAAGTATAACTCAATATTCTTTAACAAGCATAAACTCATAACTCACATTATGATTTCAGGTCCCATGTGTATTGCCATAAGTACCAGGATTTCACTATTTTTTAAAGTGGATGTACTCATTGTATACACGTTTCATGTTTTCTTTATTCATTATCAGTTGATAGATGCTTAGTTTGTTTCCATTTCCTGAGTATCATAAAAAATAGTGATGCAAGGAATATAAGAATGAAAACATCTTTACTGAATTTATTTCTTTTCAATATGTACATAGAAATAGGATTTCTTGAACATATGGTAGTGCTATCTTTAATATTTTGTAGGTTTACCATACTGAGTTCTACAAGAGTTATGGTCACCTTCCAACTAGCATTCTTCAAGGGTCTCATTTAGTCTGTTTTTTTCCAAACCTTGTTCATTTTAGGCATTTGATAATAGTCATTCATAATAGGGTAAAGTGGCACCTTTTCATTGCAATTTTGTCTTATTTCATTGATAACTAGTGAAGATGATTAGCTTTCTTTTTCATATACTGTTGGGTACTTATGTCTTCTGTGGAGAATTAGTAACAAGCCAATTATCTTGTTTTATATTGGGGGCTATTGTGTTCTACAGGTTCCTTTTATAGTCTGGAATTCCACCCCTTGCCAAATGTATAGCTTGAAAAGCTCTTCCACCCTGCATGTTGTCTCTTCTCTGTATTAAACTTAGCTTTATATGATAGTTTTGTTGTTGTTTGTTTTCAGTTTGCAACAGGGCGGTGCTCTATAGCCCAGACTGTCGTGGTTATGCTGAAGAGTGAAATTAATCAAAACAGAATGAAGAATGGCTATGACATGAGCTGGGAGAGGATAGAGTAAAGAATTATTTACTGGTTTCATAGTTTCATTCCACTGAAGTGTAAAAATTTAGATATAAGATAATAGTAATTTTTGCAGGAAATGAGAATGTAGTTAACATTACTGACCAAATCTTAGATATTCATGTCAGTAACAGAAAGATGTTCGCCATGCACACATGGCATTTCTTTCCATGTTTTCTTTCCTATCATCTAAGTGATCATTGCACTTTGTTTATATGAATAGATATTTTTAATTTTGCTTAATCCATTTTTATGGTTTTACATTGATTAATAATAAACTATTAGATGGTATTATCCAGAGAAACCAAGAAAAAAAGACAAAAGAACTTCATAAATATTTAAAGAAAACTTTTGTGGTTATAATTTTTAAAATTCCGAGTATGATTTATATTTTAAACTTCGAATATCTGTATTTTGCTTTGATTGAAGATATTTTTAAGTATTAAGTTAGTGATGGTTTTTAGACAATGAAGTTTATTACTTTCAAGGAAATTGTAAAATTATATCTTGGTATATTGAGAATTTTATACATCTTGCTACACTAAAGAGAATTTTATACATTTAGGCAGCCATGAGAGTTTTTATATACAAAAATATATTATTCAATAAGGCTAAAGCTTGGATTTTTTCTTGTTGTTTAATGTGGTGGAAATACCTAGAGGTTTTAAGCTTCTCAGAAGAAATTATTATATAATAAATTATTTTGTGTGTAATGATTTTTAAATAGCTATTTGAATATTTTAAATACTTTTGATAAGCTGAAAAGGGAGTATCAAATTTGTTTTTCTTATTCAAATTGTGTCATATAAATGAAAAGATAAAGAATTTTAAGGCTGCATTTATATTTAAAGTAATGAAGTTTTCTTCCAAATATATTTAAAACTCTCCCTAAGGCATTATTTTTCCTAGAAAACACACACATGAAAAACACATTTTCTATTGTTAGAGAAAATAATTTGCTTTGTGTTCTTTTTGCTAAAACTTTTCAAACAAAAGAAATGATTACAATTTCTCTATAAGAGTATGAATACAAAAACTTATAAATAAATATCAATTTGCTTTTCTATCAAGAATCCCAATACAAGTTTTACAGATGATAAGTATCCATTTTAAAGCAGCTTCATCTATAGTTCAATATGTTGATAATAAGAACTTGGTAATTATATTTAGAGAACTCCTTGAAGAACGAAAGCAAACATTAATATATTCAATATTTATAGTCTTTATTTCTCATTGGACTTCTCCTGCTACCTTTTCTGCATAGCAATATTTGTTTTTATTGCCTTTGGAATCATCATCACAGAAGTTCAGTTACACAACTAATCCCAGAATTTCATGTTATGAATTACTTTCAAATAATGAGTGTATTTATTTTGCTATTCAGTGATCATTACCAAGACCTTTAGAAGAAAAAATATTAAATGTGTACAAAGTTGGTAGAAACTTGGAATAAAGCCCCTAAACTTTGTAGTGACAACAATATATTTCGTTTTAAAATTCTTATATTTATTATTATTGTTGTTGCTGCTGTTGTTGTTCAATTATATGGGAACAAATTTTCACTGTGTAGCTCACTCTGTCCTGAAACTTAGGATTCTCTTGTTTCAGCCTTGCAAGAGATTGCAGGTGTTTGCCACCATGCTCCTCTTAACTTTCTTTTTAAAGCTCATGATTTATATTGGTTATGGGAATACTCAATGTTAGCACTGTGGTAACTATATTTCAAAAACTGTCTTATCATATGGATTAATTATAGTAGATCTAACTTCAGTTTTCTTATAGTACTTGGAATTGAACTGAGGGGCTCACATAAGTGCAGGTGGAACTTTACATCAGAACTATAGCCTTAGCTATTTTCATATATTTATATTATTTAAATTATGTGCATATGTATGCATCTGTATGTGTGTACATACTGCATGTGAGTGCAGTTTCCTACAGAGGTGCCAAAAGAGTGAAAGATTTCCAGAGCTGAACTCTACTCAGATCCTCTGGAGAATAACAAGTGCTCTTAACCTCTGAGCTATCTCTCTAGTTCCTTCTGTTCTATTTCTTGAAGTCATTCAAAACAGTTAAAGTTGACCCCAACCTTGTTTACATATGCAAGCTCTATCTGCTGCTGAGATAAAGAAGAAAATGAGAGCTATGCAGATCTGTCTAGTGAATAAGAAGCTTAAAGGAGATTATGAAAACTAGCTTTATATATATATATATATATATATATATATATATATTAAGTGCCATTTGTAGGAATAAAATATAAATTATTCTATAAGAAATAAAACATCTCAAGTGTTTTAACTTTTACCTATAATCTTATAAGCATGAACAAGTTAAGGTCAAAGGGTAGAAGTTCCTTTCAAATCTCATTTGGCTGACAAGTACTACTACAAAAACTAAAGGTATCATTTGACTTGATACATGTTAAGCATATCCCTTGTTTAAGGTCTATAGAAGAAAACATTTTTTTAAAAAATTATTGAGAATATAGAGACAAATGTGCATGAATATGATTATTTTAACATTTATTATATAAGCCTTTTTATATTATGTAACTTGAGATTTTTCATTGAGAAGACTATCATATACAGTGTTTGTTAAGATGGAATTGACATTGGTTCCTCCTAATTTTAAATACAAATTTTCGAGATGAATTAAACAGAGTTTTAGAAACTCTTCTGCACTTGGATTTTTTTTTTTTTTTTTGGTTCTTTTTTTCGGAGCTGGGGACCGAACCCAGGGCCTTGCGCTTGCTAGGTAAGCGCTCTACCACTGAGCTAAATCCCCAACCCCAGCACTTGGATTTTTGATCCCCAAAATTGTTAGGAGTTTTATATTTTACTTACCTCATATTCAAATACTTGTTTAATAAACTTTCACTTAATATAAATTGCAACAATGTAAATTGACTTCATATTAAATAGCTGCCTTACCAAAAATGATAATGTTGAAAGATCTAGCTTCATCATAGAATTTTAAACATATAACCAAGAAGGAAGGTTGTGTTAGAGACTCTTTTTGACTAACATAAAACCTTAAAATCTTTAACCTTTATACAAAAGATCTGACTTTTAAATATTATTTTCTTCAGTCCAGAACTTAAAAAATGAGTGTTACTGCATATTTTATTATCAAATGGTTATTTTCCTTCTATTAAAAAATCTAACCATCCATATATCCACCCACCCATCCATCCATCCATCCATCCATCCATCCATCCATCCATCCATCCATCCATCCACCCACCCATCTATCCATCCATCTAGCTAGCTATTCTCCTCTCGTGTATTATATTCCTACTGCTTTTTCCCTTACCTGTACTCCCAGGATCTACCCCCATCTTCACTGTCTCCCCCAGTCACTCATCATCCATTTCCCTTCAGAAAGACTAGGCTTACCATTGACATCAATCAAGCATGGCATCAGGTTGCAATGAGACTAGGCACATTGCACATCCTTGCCATTTTAAGGCAGAGGGAAGCAATCCAGTAGGGAAGAAAGGGTCACAAAAGCCAACAAAATGAGTTTCACAAAACATTTACTTCACAAGATACATACCCTAGAGTCCTATAATTTAAAAACAATGACTTAAAAAGGGTTTCTTAAATCATTTAATATGGTAATCTGAATGGATAATCTTGAATACATGTATGGAGGTGAAGAAATGGTATGTAGAATTTAATTAATTTTTGGAAAAGAAAGTTATTTTTTAATGATGGGCATATTTTAGGATTAGAATTTAGTTAATGCTGTTGCAAAAATTGGCAACAAAATATCCTTCCTATGTAAATAGTGATTGATAATTTAAAGAAAATATTTATTTGAGGGTAGGTGTAGAAGACTTTTCATGATTTTTAAATCACAGAAAGCATTTTTTAACTTGAGAATATTTCTTGAAGAAGTTCTTATTCTGTTCTTTAACATTAGATCATTATTGCTATTTAAAAGAGTTCATGATTTTTATTTGACTTTCTAAAATATGTTATAAACTTAAAGATTTTTTAAACATTTTTATTGGATTTTTTAAATTTACATTTCAAATGTTATCCCCTTCCCTGGTTTCCTGTCCATAACCCTCCTATACCATCCCTCCTCACCCTTCTTCTATGAGGTGTTCCTCCACCCATCCACCCATCCCTTCCTGCCTTCCTGCCTTCCTGCCCTGACATTCTCCTGCACTGGGGGATACAACAATGACAGTACCAAGGGCTTCTCCTTCCTCTGGTACCCAACAAGGCCATCCTCTGCTACATATGCAGCTGGAGCCATGGGTCTGCCCATGTGTATTCTTTGGATGGTGGTTTGGTGCCTGGGAACTCTGGTTGGTTGGTATTGTTGTTCTTATAGGGTTGCAATAATTCAGCAACCCTTCAGCTCCTTCAATCCTTTCTCTAACTCCTCTAATGGGGACACCATTCAATGGTTGGCTGCAAGGGTCCACCTCTGTATTTGTCATGCCCTGGCAGAGCCACTCAGGAGACAGCTATATCAGGCTCCTGTCAGCATGCACTTCTTGGAATCAGCAGTATTGTCTGGGTTTGGTGGCTGTATGTATATGAGCTGGATTCCCAGGTGGAGCAGGCTTTGGATAGCAATTCCTTCAGTTTCTGCTCCAAAATTTGTCTCCGTATTTCCTCCTATGAACATTTTTGTTCCCCCTTCTAAGAAGAACTGAAGCATCCATATTTTGGTCTTCCTTCTTCTTGAGCTTCGTTTGGTCTGGGAATTGTATCTTGGGTAATCTGAGCTTTTGGGCTAATATCCACTTATCAATGAGTGCATTCCATGTTTTGGGGTTTTTGTTTTATTTTGTTTGTTTGTTAGCTTGTTTTTGTGTTTGGGTTACCTCACTCAGGATGATTTTTTTTCTAGTTCCATACATTTGTCTACGAATTTCATGGAGGCATTGGATTTAATAGCTGTGCAAACATTACACATTTTCTGTATCCATTCCTCTGTTGAAGGGTATCTGGATTCTTTCCAGCTTCTGGCTATTATAAATAAGGCTGCTATGAACATAGTGGAGCATGTGTCTTTGTTATATGTTTGAGCATCTTTTGTGTGTATGCCCAGGAGTAGTATAGCTGGGTCCTTAAAGATTCTATCTCAAGTAAGTGACTTTCTAGGAGAAAGCCTAACACTAAACCACACTAATGTAATGAAATAACTAATTTACCTTAGCAAGTGATGTATAGATGTATAGATAGAAACACTTATTATTTTTTAAGTAATTGACTATGCAGCATGAAAACAAATTAATTTTACTTTTAGTATTGATGTTGTTTTTGTTTTCTAATTTTGGATAGCAAGATAACTAGCATTGTTTGTTTGTTTGTTTATTTTCTAGTGTCAGGCATTAGGAATTCTAGCTGTCACCCCAAGATATAGAAGATTTTGTGTTTCAAGCCCAAAGCTATCAAAGACCATCCCTTAATTTCAGTGTCCCCGAAAGAAATGAACCTAATAACATTAGGTGGAAACTGAATGGCTATTTGGGGACCTAAGTAATCACCTTTGTTGGACCTGTGGCTAGATAAATGATGTAAAATCAGCTAAAAGTTTAACTTAGAATGGTCTTTAAACTAAGGTTCAGAAGCAAGGATTGGCAGGAGTATAAGGGAGAAGTTATAGCATCATAAAAGCAGAAATGATGTATTCACTTTTTTTTATAAAGGCATTTCTTATTGCTAAAACAAATATATCTCCAGTTATTTTTAAAGTGAAAAATGCTGTTGGGGGAAAACAATGAATTATATATGGTCATGGGAATAGATTGATCTCAGATTTTAGGGACAGGAGAAAAGTTTACAATCTTCTGCAGATGTTACAAAATAGAATAAATATATTTGCATATCTTTCCTACATTCATCAGGGTAAAAAGGTTTCATTTATTTAAATCATATATTTATATATTAAATATATATTAAATCATATATACATATAAATGAATTTTTTCATATGTTGTATTTTAATACCTTGAAGAAACATCATGCTATTCTATTCTGGAAATTTATTGATAAATGATAAACTAAGTATTTTAGGCTCAGTAAATTTACAATGTGTAGGTGTTGAGAGTTGATATCCTGAAGAGAAGAGTATAAAACATACCTCTGCCATGGTTCATCTAAAGAGTCCTAAGTATGATAGACATAAATAGATAGATAGTTAGATACATAGATAGATAGTTAGATAGATAGATAGATAGATAGATAGATAGATAGATAGATAGATAGATAGGATGATTATTTTGATATTGCTGTTAGGACATATTAGCACAGGCTCAAAAGCTTAAGCTACAATTCATTTATGATAGTTCTGGTATATGAAAGTTTCAGTAAATTTCTTTGTCTCAGATGGCTATCTCTTTGACTTGCACATGGTAACCTTCTTGTCATGTGTTCATATAGACATGACAAGATATGGAATTAAAGGAATACATTGTCACATCTATGTAGGAGTTGAGCATTGCTGAGATGATGTGAGGGCTATTGTTATATTTTAAGTTTAAAAGATCTATAACAAAAATTCTTCTAACTACAGGCCACACTTGCTCATGGACAGATAACTTCCTGGAATTCTGGGGGAGGTTGCTTACGTAAGATAACATTAAACATAATTTTGCTTCTATGACTAAGTTTGGTTACCTCAACTGCACAGGATGTACTTGATCACACAAAGGTTACTGTAAAATATATTTCCATTGAAAGTTAAAAATATTCATGTTTTAAAGCTCAGGTTGTAATTATAATTGTGCTGCATAGACTGCTAATCAGAGACCTGCCAGGAAAGTAAGAAGTGAAAAGAGTAAGATTTCCAAAGCTGATGAGAACAGATATGGCCAGTTTCAGGCTTAAACTATTGGAACTAATCTCACTAGAGCCTGAAGAGTGTATAGAATATTTGATGTAGGTTATATTTCCTCACTCTAGGGAAAAGGCAACTTTTGAGTGAACTCATCCTCACAAAATAGTCTATTACTTGGCAAAACCATCTTGGAGACTTAATGCTAAATAAGTTCCCCCTTTCTAGTTCTTTCTGAACTATGTCTGGCTGGTTCAAATCGGCTGTTCTGCCTCAAACTCTTCTCTAAGCTGACTCATTCAATCTAACTTCTCTCAGCTTCTCATTGAATTTCTCTGCTTGGACTCAAACTAACTCTGACAATTTATTCTAATCTCCTGACTACTTCTTATTCTGATTTTGACCACATCTGCTGACCTGCACTGAACTGCATGAACTCAAAAAGGAACATAACTCCACTGCAGTGCACTCACTGCACTGACTCCCAACTGATCCACCCTTCTCCCCGTGTAGCTCTTTAATGGCTTCTCTTTCATGAGCTATTCTTTTGAGTTGGCATATCCTGTCTCTGAATCATTCTGTCAAATCTTTCTTTGATTTGTCACTTTGACTGCCCTTCAATTGCAAGTCACTCTCAAACATGACTGCTTCCTTTAGCAAACAAATTTTAACTTAATGGTGTGTGCTAAGGGTATGTAAGTGTTATTGCCAGATCACGTAGACCTAGGTCTTTGGACATAATCGCTTGCCAGAGCAGCCATGTAGCTAGATGAAAATTTCTCTACAATATGTTCTAAATTAACATAGCTTTTATGTTAGTATTTTATGAATTAACTGAGTTGTGTGACAGTAGATGTTTCTATAAAGTAAATTACAGTTGAAACGAGTACTTTAGGTTACACAAAATACTAGTGATAATTTGGCACATGAATCCATCGTTTTTAAATAATATAAAGCCAATACAGTAGACATATCAGTTTTCTAGAATATTTGTAGATCTAAATTCAAGAAATGTTAAAAACTAAAGTGTGTAAACCAAAAATCAGGCAATAATAATTCCATGTGTCTCTGTAATACATATATTGAAATGAAAAATGATTTTGATAACCCAGTCACAAAAGAAGACACAGGGTATTACTCACTGATAAGAGGATATTAGCTAAAAAGAAGCTTAGGATATCCACAATACATCTCACAGATCATTTGAAACCCAAGAAGAAAGAAGATCACACTAAAGTGTGGATGCTACTACAGTCCTACTCAGAAGAGGGAAGAAAATAATGTCCAGGAAGTAGAGAGGGAGAAGGATTTAGGAGAGAGAAAGAAGGGGGAGGGGAAAAGGGGGACCAGTTCAGATATGGGAGGAGATGGGTTAGAAGTACAGAGGGTAGGAATTTGAAAGAGGCTTTGTAGCAGTGGGGGAAGGGGACCTAAGGATAGCCATTAAAAAGTCCAGATGCCAGGGACCCAAGACATTCCCAGGACCCAACAGGGAGAATTAGTCAAAATTCCCAACAAAGGGGGGGATAAAACCTGCACAGATCATATCCAGTCGATAGGCATGGCTACCAGTTGAGGGATAAGGCCACCCATCCACCTCAAAAATATCAATCCAGAATTCCTCCTGACAAAAGGAAATGCAGAGACAAAGATTAAAGCAGACACTGAAGGAAAGGACATCCAGAGACTGCCCCGCCTAAGGATCCATCCCACATGCAGACACCAAACCCAGATAATATTGCTGATGCCAAGAAGTGCTTACCGACAGGAGCCCAGTATAGCTGTCCACTGAGAGGCCTTGCCAGAGCTGGATCAATACAGATGTGGTATACACAGCCAAACATTGGACTGAGCGTGGAGACCCCAAGAAGTTAGGGTGAGGAGTATATGAGCTGAAGGGGTTTGAAACTCCGTAGGAAGAACAACAATACAAACCAACCAGACCCCACAAAGCTCTCAGGGACTAAACCACTAATCAAAGAGTACAAATGGAGGGACCCATGACTCCAGCTGGATATGTAGCAGAGGAAGGCATTGTCTGGAGTCACTGAGAGGAGGCCGCTTGGTCATGTGGAGACTTGATGACCCAGGGTTGGGGAATGCTAAGGCGCTGAGGCAGGAGTGGATGGATGGGGGGAGCACTGTCATAGAGGAAGGGCAGAGGGGAGGGGTGGGGGCTTGTGGAGGGGAAACTAAGAAGGGGATAACATTTGAAATATAAATAAAATAACAAATAAAATGAAAAATATCAAAAATGACTTTAATAAAAAGATTATATTAAACATAGCTATATATTTTAATAAAATTCAGTTAGTACTTTAGTCGTATATAAATGAAGAGATATGTTGAAGTAAATCAATGAAGAGTTTTATCAAAATCCATTTACCTATCTTAAAATTTCAAGAAAATCAGCATTAACCATGAATGTCTCTTATTTTCTCTGATGGAGGGATGAAATGAGAGCCACACCCAAGCTTTGGGAATACACAGCTTGAGCTGAGTGCAGAACATTTCTCCTCTGTTCTTTTCTAACTCCAGACCTAGAAGTTTTTAGTCTCCATATAATTTAATCTTCCAAGCAGATTAACTCAATCTGGTTTCTCTTGGCTTCTGATTGAATTTCTCTGCCTGAACAAATACTAACTTTGGCAATAATGTTCTAGTCTTCTGGCGTCTCATTCTCTGGCTGTGTCTAGTTTGTTTTCATTACAACATGTTTCTGTAAAGCCACACCCTCCCACACCAACACACACACACCAATACACACACACACACACACACACACAAATCACCACCACCCCTCCCACACCAACACACACACACACACACACCAACACACACCAACACACACAGAAACCACCACCACCACCACCCTTTTCTATCTTGCTGTCCTTAACAGAAAATTTGTTGTACCAGTTTGCAGTACAGTGCTGGCTGAGACTCATGCAGACTCGGTCATGTACTACAATCTGCACCCCTTAGTACTTTATCAGGAATGTGGTTACCACTAGGACTGAAGGTTTACATTGGAATTTTGTCATTAGGATCTTATTTTTGACATATACTTTCCATTTGGTTTTACACTTGATATATAAGAAGATTGATTATGCTCAACCTAAGAATGTCTGTGATGTTAGAGAGAGAATTAGGATAGAAAATAATGTGGGCACACATTCAAACAATTTGTACAGAGGGATGAGAAGACAGCAAATCAAGTGGAAGCCAAAGAATAGAGGAATGCATATTTTTTCATTTTATGAGAATTATGACAGATATGGACCTTCTAGAACTGAGGTAAAGAGAGAAGGAGATCAAGAAGTGAATCTTTTGATTAGATATATAGGGGACTACAGGCCTAGACACAATAGACTGACTGGAAGACTATGGAACAGCAGAATCCAATCTGACAATAATAGACCAAACTGCAGCTGAAAATCCAGTATAGCACTGTTTGCTATGCAATGTTTTCTAAATCTAATGATATGTTTTGAGATAGATGAGAGGATTAGAGCAGTGTATAATGCAGTGGTAGGAAGGGGCTACCTCAGTGAGCCCATGCTGATCCATCCTCCCACCTGAGATAACAGCCATATGAAGGGTCTAGCATTGAATAGAATTTATTTAGGGGCATGGGAAGAGGAGTTGGGGAGTTGAGAAGTGAGTAGAGGCAGAGAAAGAGAGGCACTGAGAAAAACAGAGAGGGAGGGGAGAGAGAGAGAGAGAGAGAGAGAGAGAGAGAGAGAGAGAGAGAGAGAGAGAGAGAGAGAGAAGGAGGAGGAGGAGGAGGAGGAGGAGAAGAAGAAGAAGAAGAAGAAGAAGAAGAAGAAGAAGAAGAAGAAGAAGAAGAAGAAGAAGAAGAAGAAGAAGAAGAAGAAGAAGAAGAAGCAGCAAAGAGAAATGAAGGGAAAAGAAGGGAAGAGAAGCAAAGCAAAGTGAAGAGAGGAGAGAGGAGAGGAGAGGAGAGGAGAAAAGAGAGGAGAAGAGAGAAAGGAGGGGAGGGGGAGGAGGGGAGAAGAGAAGAGAGGAGAGGAGAGGAGAGGAGAGGAGAGGAGAGGAGAGAAGAGAAGAGAAGAGAAGAGAAGAGAAGAGAAGAGAAGAGAAGAGAAGAGAAGGGAAGGCAAGAGGCAAGCCAGAACATGTGGACAGGGTCTAGAGGGAAGGCAGGGGGCTAGAGGGAAGGAGAGAGAGGAAGAGAGGGGACAGAGAAGAGTAAAGAAAGACCAAACAGTCCCATTTATTTATTTATTTATTTATTTATTTATTTATTTATTTATTTATTTTTATTAACTTGAGTATTTCTTATTTACATTTCGAGTGTTATTCCCTTTCCCGGTTTCCGGGCAAACATCCCCCTAACCCCTCCCCCTCCCCTTCTTTATGGGTGTTCCCCTCCCCATCCTCCCCCCATTGCCGCCCTCCCCCCAACAATCACGTTCACTGGGGTTTCAGTCTTAGCAGGACCCAGGGCTTCCCCTTCCACTGGTGATCTTACTAGGATATTCATTGCTACCTATGAGGTCAGAGTCCAGGGTCAGTCCATGTATAGTCTTTAGGTAGTGGCTTAGTCCCTGGAAGCTCTGGTTGCTTGGCATTGTTGTTCATAAGGGGTCTCGAGCTCCTTCGAGCTCTTCCAGTTCTTTCTCTGATTCCTTCAACGGGGGTCCTATTCTCAGTTCAGTGGTTTGCTGCTGGCATTCGCCTCTGTGTTTGCTGTATTCTGGCTGTGTCTCTCAGGAGCGATCTACATCCGGCTCCTGTCGGCCTGCACTTCTTTGCTTCATCCATCTTGTCTAATTGGGTGGCTGTATATGTATGGGCCACATGTGGGGCAGGCTCTGAATGGGTGTTCCTTCTGTGTCTGTTTTAATCTTTGCCTCTCTATTCCCTGCCAAGCGTATTCTTGTTTTCCTTTTAAAGAAGGAGTGAAGCATTCACATTTTGATCATCCCTCTTGAGTTTCATTTGTTCTGGGCATCTAGGGTAATTCAAGCATTTGGGCTAATAGCCACTTATCAATGAGTGCATACCATGTGTGTTTTTCTGTGATTGGGTCACCTCACTCAGGATATTTTCCAGTTCCAACCATTTGCCTACAAATTTCATAAAGTCATTGTTTTTGATAGCTGAGTAATATTCCATTGTATAGATGTACCACATTTTCTGTATCCATTCCTCTGTTGAAGGGCATCTGGGTTCTTTCCAGCTTCTGGCTATTATAAATAAGGCTGCTATGAACATAGTGGAGCAGATGTCTTTTTTATATGTTGAGGCATCTTTTGGGTATATGCCCAAGAGAGGTATAGCTGGATCCTCAGGCAGTTCAATGTCCAATTTTCTGAGGAACCTCCAGACTGATTTCCAGAATGGTTGTACCAGTCTGCAATCCCACCAACAATGGAGGAGTGTTCCTCTTTCTCCACATCCTCGCCAGCATTTGCTGTCCCTTGAGTTTTTGATCTTAGCCATTCTCACTGGTGTGAGGTGAAATCTCAGGGTTGTTTTGATTTGCATTTCCCTTATGACTAAAGATGTTGAACATTTCTTTAGGTGTTTCTCAGCCATTCGGCATTCCTCAGCTGCGAATTCTTTGTTTAGCTCTGAACCCCATTTTCCAATAGGGTCATTTGTCTCCCTGCGGTCTAACTTCTTGAGTTCTTTGTATATTTTGGATATAAGGCCTCTATCTGTTGTAGGATTGGTAAAGATCTTTTCCCAATCTGTTGGTTGCCGTTTTGTCCTAACCACAGTGTCCTTTGCCTTACAGAAGCTTTGCAGTTTTATGAGATCCCATTTGTCGATTCTTGATCTTAGAGCATAAGCCATTGGTGTTTTGTTCAGGAAATTTTTTCCAGTGCCCATGTGTTCCAGATGCTTCCCTAGTTTTTCTTCTGTTAGTTTGAGTGAGTCTGGTTTGATGTGGAGGTCCTTGATCCACTTGGACTTAAGCTTTGTACAGGGTGATAAGCATGGATCGATCTGCATTCTTCTACATGTTGCCCTCCAGTTGAACCAGCACCGTTTGCTGAAAATGCTATCTTTTTTCCATTGGATGGTTTTGGCTCCTTTGTCAAAAATCAAGTGACCATAGGTGTGTGGGTTCATTTCTGGGTCTTCAATTCTATTCCATTGGTCTATCTGTCTGTCTCTGTACCAATACCATGCAGTTTTTATCACTATTGCTCTGTAATACTGCTTGAGTTCAGGGATAGTGATTCCCCCTGAAGTCCTTTTATTGTTGAGGATAGTTTTAGCTATCCTGGGTTTTTTGTTATTCCAGATGAATTTGCAAATTGTTCTGTCTAACTCTTTGAAGAATTGGATTGGTATTTTGATGGGGATTGCATTGAATCTGTAGATCGCTTTTGGTAAAATGGCCATTTTTACTATATTAATCCTGCCAATCCATGAGCAATCCAGGCCAAGCTTGCTGTTGCTAGGTAACTTTTGGGCAGAGCCCAGAAGGTGTGTTAACATGCTAACATTAAGAAACATCTGAAGGTTGAATACGAACTAAGGAAAGCACAGTTCAAGTGACCAAAAGGTGTGTGGATGTGCTACTGAGGGCTTTGAAACTGTACAGAATAGAATATTTGTAAATAATATTTGGAGTGTTTGGAAATAATAAAATTATCAGAAACTACACGAAATAATTGAGGTCTTTTTCAAATTTGATAGTATTTTACTACAAATAAAAGATAATTCAACTTGGTACTTGTGCAAACTTATCCCCAATTTGGAATAGATTTGCACTGAATTGTGGGTAAAATATCCACTATATGTTACTGGAAACCAGAATGTCTGTATGTCAAAGAAGAAAGCAAGAGCCTCCACCTGTGCCTCTTTTGGTATGTAGCAA